>NW_004524823.1:1760417-1765320 GCF_000260255.1 Octodon degus
TTCTATCTGACTCAGATGGCCTTCCAAGATACTTTATGTCAAGAGCCTTGCCTCAATCTACAGCTACCACTGTTCCTAATAAGATAGCAATCACAGTTTATGGGAAAGCAGATGCAGACATACCTTTTCCTAGCCACATTTTACCCAGGACAGAAAGATGGGAATGATTGATGCAATAATGACCTCCAAGTCAGATGGGCTGTTTGATTGCACTAGCCGGTGCTGCAGGGAATCTGTTTGCACCAAAAGAATAGTGTTGTTATCCACCACTCACTTGTGCTACCAACTTGCTGGTACCTCCTTGCTAGAAAATATTAAATAGGAGCCAATAAAATGTTAGCATCATATTGACGTGATTCATCTATTTAATTTAATGATATATGACTAATCTTTATAAAAATAAATGGTGTGGCAGACTATTTCATTATAAGCAATAAAAAACAGACTGAATTTTACAAATCAATTGACTGGAATTCCATTTAAGGAAAAGAATCACTTTATCAGGTGGCACTAAAAGTTTTGAGTAAAACTAAAACATTTTGTAAAGAAAATTGTTTTGGAGTCATCTAAATAGAGTTTATAAAACAGGAGTATATTACAATCAGATCATGTAACATGTACCTCAAAGAAAGCACTATCAAAAGACCAAATGACTATTCATAGTTTTTAATTCTTAATGAACTCCTAAAATTTAAACTTTTCTGGTTTGTTTTCTTTTTCTACTCTAAGACTATTTTTGTCACATTAGCAAAATACAGTATCCAAGCTGCATTATTTCCATTAATATCTTTTGTTGACTCAGGTGGAGACAGAATCAGTTCCCTGCTTGTCACTGGGGACTAAAGAGGAAATCCTTTCTTATTTTATTTCTGTCAGGCATTGTTTTAAAGAGAATATAAAATACCATCCGCATTCAGAATTATATTTAGAAGAGTCTCTGAAGAATTTAATTACCTTATTGAAACCCTACACTGGCTTTGGTGAAATCTCTTTGAAATACACCGTAGAGTACAAATTGTGTCTCATTTTGGAGGAAAAATAGAGATATACTGAGTTCTGACCACAGCGCAGTGACATTGACTGATACTTTTTTTCAACAGATGAACAATCTAGTCTCTTACTCAGAAGCTACTAAATTTCAGAAATTCTCTTAGAAGTGCAATCATTGGGCAGTGCCACAAATTTATAAAAATAATGTATTTCTAGCATGAGAAAGATCTACATTTCAAATTCACAGAAGGATACCTATTTTGCATCTATGGTGTAAATTAATTCCTTCTCGAAGTAAAATAAGGCTTTCTTTTTTAAAGAGCTATTAATATTGAATTAACCATTTTGTGACACAAGTTTTGTTTTTATTTTGTTTTGAGACTGACTCTCCCTTTGTAGTTTAGGCTGCCCTTGAATTCTCTAGGTAGCTCAGGCTAGCCTTGACCTCCAGGAGATTCTTTTGCCTGAACCTTCCAAGTGCTGCAATTACAGATTGTGTCACCACTCCAACTGTAGCACAAGTTTTAATGGTGTATATTTTATTATTTTTTATGCTACGAATTTCACATAGCTGGCATATACTCTAAATAATAGAACGAGTATTTCAGGAAGATGACTCTTATCTTCATTGCGTTTATTATTTTATTCAATCTTAAACCTTTATCACATTTCTTAACTCAGGTTATTCAATTACTCGGTGGTTTCCAAAAAGTATGTCCCATATGCTCAAGAATGTGTCACCTGTATTATTTTCTCCAAAAGTTTCTTTACCAATATACTCATGGGTTCTAAATTAATTCAACAAATCCCACAGTTATTGACCACATAGTGCTCTATAAAATACTTATGAATAACTGCATGGACCAGGTGAGTAAGTCACAGCTTCTTCTGACATTATGGAGAGGTGAGTGCTGGGGACTTGATTACACACAATAATAAATTCTATAAATAACACACTGATGCATCTCAATGTAACACATAACTTTAAACATTTTGTGTCATGACTCTTACCACTGAAATACTTCAAAGGAAACCTTACTACATATTTTGCCATATATTATTAAAACACAGGGGGAATAGATAAATCAATTGAAAATATGTAGGTTGCACCATTTTCATTGAAGAGGGTAATGGAATGCTTCAGAGCAGAGAAAATTTGAAAGGAGAAAACACTGGAAATAAAATAAGAATAATTAATTTTAAAAATCCTTTCTTTTAGTTAACAAGAGTGAACTGGAGTCTTACTAAAGTACTGTTTCCCAGGAACATCGAATGTTCATTACTTTTGTCTTTGTTATAGATGATGTCTAGTTGTCCACCCAAAGCCTCATGGATGATAAGCAGAGCTTTGGATGGTATCTACATGAGTAGCACATGATGTGGGCATTAAGGAAGTGTGATTATTAAATTAGACCACTGATAAGCTTGACATAGTTCTTGAAAGGGTTAAGAATGCTCTGTATGGGAAGGTTACCCATCCTAAGGGGGCACAACCTGGACATAACATAAGGACAAAAGAGGGTCATCGGTGACTGCTTGCTGATTTGGTGCCTTCCACCTCGCATGACCTGTTTCTCCTCAGTGATCCCCTCTGCCATGCTACCCTGCCATCCAGCCAGTTGATGAGCAGCTGAAGCCTCTACATGCTGTGAGCTGAAATGAGCTTTCCTCCATTAACTTTGGGCATATTTTATTTTGCTTCAGCAAGGAGAAAAATAACCAAGACAGTCTGTGTTCACATATGTGAACATGAAAATACTCAGAAATAAGATTCTGGTTAGCAAATGCTGCACTGAGCCATTTATATTACTCTTAAATTTGAGTATATGTAACTTTAGTACATAAAACATGATAACAATTATCAGATAGGTAACTGGGAGGGCAGTGAGTGATACACTTGTGAAGAGTCCCATTTTTATGCAAATAGTGATTTAAAATAAAAATGTCAAAAATAAAATTTTAAAAGTCTTTACAAAATTTCAGAAAAATTTTGATGTTGTTTTCTTTTCACTCCAGTAAGGTTTTTTAAATTAATTTTATTGAGAAACAGCAATGAGATAGTTTCAAAACTGATTAGTAGGACAGTTTCAATAATTAATACATTGTACATTGTTATCTTCTTAGTGGTTATTCATAGCATAAGATGAAGACATGATATCATATCCAAATACTATTAGTACAAATCTTTCTTCTCATTGAATGAAGAGAAAGTAACTGTATATCTATCCTATTTTGTATATACAGATACAAAATTGTCCTTCCTTTGTATCCTTTTTTTGTTTAGTTTTGTCAGAGATGGATATTCCATTGCCATTTAAATATTGTAGGTGCATGAATTCAACAAAGTAATCCAATATAGTTCAGTAGTCTATAATAGTAGTGGGTTTTCTGTAAGACTGGCAATGTCCAAAGTTGTTGACTTGAGCCTTTTGCAGCTCAGCATATTAATGTGGCTTTACTTTTTATACTTCATTTTCATACTTTTCTGCTGGATGGTTAAGACCAAGATAAAGCAAGACCTATATAACCAGAAATGTATCTTTTGTATCTGATAAGGTCAGTCAAATCTCCTCAGAATTTATCCTGAAACCCTGTACTGCAGCTTATAGATGCTTTGTCAGTGTCAGCCATAAGGATGAGCCATGGCCATTGCTTGACAAATTTGCTCTCTGTGAAAGTCTGCTAGAATGTTTTCTCTACATGTGACTCTCCTTAGGCACACTGTACATAGTCAATCACTTTCCTCTGTGGCTTCACGATCTCCTTGAGCCATCTGTCTTGAATACATCCTTATTTCAATCTCTTTTTTCTTTTTGGCAGAACCGGGAATTGAACTCAGACCCTTGAGCTTGCCAGGGAAGTGCTTATTCCACTAAGCCATCTCCCCAGCCCCCCTTATTTCAATCTTATGAAAATATTTTGACATGCATTTTTTAATTTTTTATTTTATTTTATACCAGGGACCAAACTCAGGACCTTGTACTTGCCACGCAGACGCTTATGCCCCTGAGCTATCTCCCTGGCCCAACATGCATAAAGGGTCACCAATAGGTATGTTCACTAATGCAACAGAATAAAACATATTATTTTACAGTTTGCCTATAGTTTTAGCCACAATATTTACATAGTTTTGACACGGTTTTACCTCCTGAGTCACATAAATCCTGGGCCCTCACTCTGCTTATGTGGTGAGTCCTACGTTAGCAAGGTCAGGTAACACATAGTATTTTAAAGGATGGCAATTGCCGTGAGTAGGAAGAAGGATGAAACCAATGCAGCATGCTTCAGCAGATGGCTCTGATGGCACTTCCCACAATGCCCTTGGGGCCTAGGAAGTGAACAGGAAGTAAGCTAACTTTACAACATAGCAAGCTGCTTCATTAGTGCATTTTTATGTCATAAACACAAATATAGTACTCATTATGGCAAGTTTGACAAATATAAGAAGGTATAAACTTTTAAAATAAAAAACACCCACAAGTCTGATACATTGAAAAACTACTCTTAGTACTCGATGTGCAGGTTTTCAATTTAATTTAGCTGTGATAATACTCTCTGCATATAGTCTCAACATATTGATTTGAGTACAAAATTTGACTTTGAAAATGTACACTCCAAAATCATCTGTGATTTTATACTACCTACCTATACATATACAGTGATTTTGGTATGCATGTTGTTTTAAAGAGAAAAACAATAGTAAAAACAATGGTACAGAATTTCAAAAGAATATAATAGAATATTAAAAATGGTTAACATACTATGTATTCCTATCTTCAAATTAGTTGCTCAGATTATAAGATATAGACATACATAATTGATCAAACAATATAAGCACAGACTTCCTTCAATGGATTAAAATAAATTAGTAGTATATCCATCTTATCTAGCATATGTGTGTGTATATATATAT
>NW_004524823.1:1765420-1767032 GCF_000260255.1 Octodon degus
ATAATTAGAATTCTTAAAGTAGAAAAGGGTAGGCAATAAATATTTAAAGATTTATAATTTCTGAATTTAGCTGAAATTATTGCACCACACTTCCAAGAAAAATGAACCTTTTTCACAAGAAATATGAACAAAATCATACTAAGATACACAAGATATGAAATTGTCCAAAACTAATTATAAAGAAAAAAATCATTAAAACATGTACATAAAAAAGTGTTAGCTATGGAAGAACAAAAATAAATAGCATCTTATTCCACATTAGAAAAGAAAAAAAAAAAGAACAGGTGGGTAAGAAACTCGAATAATTAATTCAAAGGACTGAAAAAAAAAATCTGTCCTCATTGATTTTTTTTTTTTGGGGGGGGAACTAGAGATTTAACTCAAGCCCTTGTGCTTTCCAGGCAAGTGCTTATTCTACTGAGCTATTTCCCTGGACCCTTCTCGTTTACGTTTATACTTAGCCAACATACCTTTGAAAACTAAAATACTTTCCAGTTATACAAACTCAAACTATTCTGATACCTCCAGATGTAGCACATAGAAAATAACAAAGACCATAACCCAGAAAGCAAGAGAAGTTGCTGGATGGTCCTGGATAAAGAATAAAGAGCTCTCAAAATGGTAGTTATGCAGGACTATGTAAAATATAGTCATAGTAGATGAACCCATTTAAAAGGTCATTGAAGATTTCCACAAAACAGTATCAATCTTATGTCAGGTTATATTTATATTTTTTCGTGTGTGTGTGTGTGTGTGTGTAAAAGACAAGGAACAAGTAATATAAAGTCAATGGAAAATGGAAATATTCTTTCTACATTTTTAATACTAGGAGAAAATATCATACCATGTCTTATAATTAGATTGTAAATCCAAGATAGAGCATAAGTCATAAAATAAAAATAAAAATTAAACAATATTCAGAAAATTAATTAAATATTAATTAGTTCAAAATTAAATTAGATATTTTAAAACAATATTCCAAAATCAAAATTGAATCGTGAGTCCAACTAGGAGACCAGAATGTTGTGTATTGTAAGTATGAATCTGTGATCAATTCAGAGTACTCATATAGTATTTGAATAGGTTAATGTATACAAAAAAGTCAACTAAGAAAAAGTTTTCATGATAGAAAAAAATTACTAAGAATAAAAAAGTAACATAAATACTGGAATGGCAAATATATGACCAGCACTTCTAACCATTTGGGGATAGAATATTGCACAAAGTCCTAGTAGAGACAGACAGAGTCCATGACACTTACTGGTGGCCAGCTGTCATTTGTGGGACTGAGCTACTGCTATGTCCTTGATATCCACCCTCTAGACCCAGACAGAATCATAACCCAAAGGGTGCAGGAGAAGTCCATTTGTAGAGTATGCTGGTGGAAGTATCTTGCTGCTGTATACAAAAGAATAACTGAAAGACTGCTTTTGTATACCTCTTTTTATCCTGTGTTTGTTTGTCCTCTTTGGTGGGTTCTTTCCATTTTCTTTGAAAGTGTTGTGGTCATTTTGATCCCTTTCTAGAATATCTTTTAGTAGTCTGTGTAGGGTTGGCTTTCTTGTTGTGAAATTCTTAAGTTGTTCTTTGTCATGGAAGTATTTCACTTCTC
>NW_004524823.1:1775208-1789371 GCF_000260255.1 Octodon degus
TTCTTTTTGCTTGCTTTTCTCATTTCATCCATCCTATTTTCTTTTTCTTTCGAGAAGCTTCTTTCTCTTTAACATCTATTGTGGATTTTGGATCTTATTTACTGTTTCAGTTTCTTATACTTAGTATAAGTTTCTTACACTGAAATACTATGATGTTTTCACTATGATGTGAGTCTGATTTATTTCACTTATGAATATGGTCTCTAGTTGCATCCATTTACCAATAAAAGCCTTGAATTTATATTTCTTTATAGATGAGTAATTCCTCATTGTGTAAGAGTACCACATCTTTTTTTATTCATTCCTCAGGTGATGGGTATTTGGATTGTTTCCAAGACTTAGCTGTAACAAATTGTGCTGATATATATACATAAGTTTCAGTAGCATGGTCTTTCCGATTCTTCTGAAGAAATACCCAGAATGTAAATACCTGGTTGTAATGGGACCTTTAATTATAGTTTTATGTAGAATCTCTACACTGATATACCTCTACACTCCCATCAACAATGGAGAAGTGTTCTTTTTTTCCCACAGGCCTGCCAGTACTGTTATTAGTTGATTTTTGTCATGATAGCCATTCTTTCTGGGGTGAGATGGAATTATAATATGGCTTCAATTTTCAGCTTTTGCAAATTAAACAGTTATCTAGCAGAACTGATTATAAATTAGGAGTTTGTATGCAAAGTGTTTTCCCTTGGTGGAGTGGTTTTACCCTGTGATGGGAAAATTTAGGAAGGATGGTGGATAAAACAAAGAAACCGCAAAGGAAGTAGGAGCAAGCCTGAAAGACCAAGGATGATCACACAAGGTTTGGGAGACTACAGAAGAGGGTAGGAAAGAAAGACTGAAGGAATATTCTAGAGGATATGTGAACTTGGTCTCTGGGTTTTGTGGGATGGGATTAGTTTTCTGTTGGAGTTATCCCCAGCCATTTAGAATAGAAGAAAAAAGAGCGAGCGAGCAAGTGAGAGAGAGAGCGAGAGAGAGAGAAAGAGAGAGAAAGAAAAGAAAAGAAAATAAAGAAGAAATGGTTGAGAAAAGAAAAGAAAATTGAGAGAAAAGGGTAGGTTACCAACTCCTGGATTTGTCCTGAGCTGGTTGCCAATCTTAAGAAGCCCTCAGGCACCTTTTGGCTCCTATTGTCATGGTTACTTCAGATTTTTCACACCACTCATCTCGCTTAGCCATCTTGTGCAGCTGAGCTGGGACATTACTGTGCCACTGGCATCCTCCTGGTCTCTGGGCATTCCCAAGAAGTTCACCTCAGTCTTGCTGATTGCAAGGTGAGGAGCCACCCTACTGCAGTGCAGCTCACCTGCACTTCTACGATGGCTTTTGAAACACAACTTCTGCATCTATATATTGAATCTCTTACTTACTGGAGCAGTGACATATCTTGATTTTCAAGAAGAGATGAAAAGATGTAATATCATGTTCCTGTTATTTCTTGTTATTTTTCAGTTAACAAGGTAGTAAAATGGTTCAAGTAAATTTTTTTTTTTTTTTTTTTTTTTTTTTTTTTTCTTTGCGGAACCAGGGATTGAACTCAGGCCCTTGTGCTTGCCAGGGAAGTGCATATTCCACTGAGTCATCTCTCCGGTGCTCAAGTAAATTTTAATTATTTAGAAAAGCATGAGTTAAATTTGTTCACTCTTAAATGTAGTATCAGTTATTACTATAATCTCTTTAAAATAAACTTTTAAAACATTTTTTTGAAAAAAAGAGACAAGAACGGTAATTTAAGGATTCTAGAAATCAAGTGGTAAAATCCAACAATATGTTGAATCTTACATAACAATATCTGCTAATCTTAGCAACAGATATGAGGACAACATAGATAATATGTTAGTCTTTGTTAATCAGTTATTCTTGATTTGAAAAATGAAATATACTGTTGTGTGTTGCCCTGTTTCTTTCTCTGTTTCTGATTTTTCCTCTTGCTTTGCTTTTACTTTTCAAAAATTAAATTTAAAAAAGTAAAAAAAATCTTTTAGGTTGTTCTTAGCTAGTAATAACTTTTTTCAAGAGTCAAGTAAAATTAAACAAAAGAGTAACTTAACAATTCACTGAACCTAAAAGCACAACAGCAGAGTTTCGTTATTGTTTGCAAGTGTCTGAAGATAAAATCATTATTTCATGCTTTAAGCTTCTACAAACTTAGGTAAAAAATGCTATTTGCACTCTAAATGAAGAATGTGTGCTGGAGAGTTATTTCCTCATATGCCTGGGGAGAAGCGGTCTCAGCACCTGCCAGGAAAGCACAAGGACCTTGATTCAGTCCCTGGTAAGGCATGCCATGTCAGCCTCAAAGTCCTGGTGTGCTGAGCTGGCCACAGAAAGTGGGTGCGGTGGCATACACCCATAATCCCAGTGCTGGGGAGGCTGAGACAGGAGGATCACTAGTAGTCTGAGATGCATAGTGAGACCCTGTCCAAAATAAATAAATATTAAAAATTTTTTAAAAGTTATTTCTGTGTAACAAAACAGAAACAACTAAGTATCATAATATGACTTTAACTTCATGTTTTAAACTATAGAATTGATCAGTGAATGATGTTTTTATAGAATGTATTCTTCTTATAAAAAGAAAATTTATTAATCTAGTCATGTAACTATGTTTGATTTATTTATTTATTTATTTATTTATTTATTCTTGCAGAACAAGGGATTGAACTCAGGCCCTTGTACTTGCCAGGGAAGCGCTTATTCCACTGAGCCATCTACCCCACCATACTATGTTTGTTTTAAAATTATAAATTATTTACTGCTTTGGGCTTCATAATCAAAAATATTAATTTTTTATGTCCTGTATAATTTTATTTTTCATAGCTTTCATTGTAAAATATAACATGAGAAATTTCATTAAAATGATTAAACAGATAAGAAAGTTTTGATTATACAAAACCACATTTTGCAGGCAGTTTTCCAGCATATCAGAAGTTGTATCTATTAACATTTATCATATTAGAAGCTCAAAAATATATCTAGAATATATTTTTCATGTATTCCCATTATAACTTCCCCAGTTTTGCTTGTTCCTTTCTCTCTTTTTTTACACAGTTTTTTTATATCTGTAAATTATAATTTCTTTTAATATTATTGTAATATTTTAATACAGAGCAATTAGCTAAAGTATCCAGTATAAAATTAGTTCAAGTCAAAAGAATATATGCATTTAGATAAATACAATTTTATAATATGTAGTAATGTTAAAAAAATAACTATCAAAATCTAAAAGAAGGACTTTTTAATTTACAAATCAGTATGAGTTTTGCAAAAAATGCTTGAAAAGTTTTCCTAAAAAGGCTTACTGTTCTTTTCTTCAATTATGATTTTATTGCAAAAATGAAAATATACTTTTTAAAGTTTCTAATACTAGGAGAAAATATTATACCTTGTCCTTTAAATAGGTTATAAGTCAAATATATACAGTATAAATCTTAAAGCAAAAATTAAGATTAAGCAATATTCAGAAAATTAAATACTAGTTAATTAAAAATTGAATGTTTCAAAACAATTGAACTAAGAAAAAGTTTTAATGATAGTAAAGAAGTACTAAGAATAAAACATAAGATAAATACTGTAGTGATAAATAAATGACCAGCACTTCTAACAGTTTGGGGATAGGATATCATACAAAGTTCTAGTATGTTGTGGACATGGATAATGTCCATAACACTTACTGGTGTCCTGCTGTCATTTGTGGCACTGAGCTACTGCTATTTCTTTGATATCCACCCTGTAGACGCAGACAGAATCATGACCCATAGGGTGCAAGAGAAGTCCATTTGTAGAGTATGCTGGTGGAAATATCTTGCTGCTGTATACAAAAGAATAACTGAAAGACTGCTTTTGGATACCACTTATTCTCCTGTGTTTAATTGTTTGCCCTTTTGGGTGGGTTCTTCCCATTCTCATTCATGGAGTTGTGGTCATTTTGCTCCCTCTCTAGAACATCTTTTAGTAGTCTGTGTAGGCTTGGCTTTGTCATCATGAAATTCTTAAGTTGTTCTTTGTCATGGGAGTACTTCACTTCTCCATTATACTTGAGAGTTTTACCGGATATATCTGTCTGGGTTGCAGTTTGTTCTCTTGCAAGACTTGAAGTACTTTGCTCCATGCTCTTCTTACCTTGATGGTTTGTGAAGAGAAACCTGCCATTATCCTGATGGATTTTCCTTTAAATGTGGTCTGTTTCTTTTCTTTAGCAGCTTTTGGTGTACTGTTCCTGTGCTGAATTTCTTGGATCTTGATAATTATATGTCTGCATGTGGTTTTATTTGGGTTGATGTTATTTGGAGTTTTATATGCTGTGGGTCCCTGAATGTCAGATTGTTTCACCATATTTGGGACATTTTCTGCTATTACTCCATCCGTATTCTTTTTATATCATTTGTATTTACTCCTTCCTTCTCTTTGATGCCTATTAGTCTCATGTTGTTCATTTTTGCATTACAGATATTGAATTATTTTTCCTGTATCCTAGTTGTTTTTGAGTGATCTTTTCTTACTTTTCACTAGCTACAATGGTGTCTTTTAAGGTCTGAAAGTCTATTCTTACTTTCATTCAAAAGATTTTGCCAGCTGGCTATTGAAGTTTTAAATTCCTGTATATCACTTTGGATCTGCTTCATTCATTCTATTTCTTTCTTATATTGCTTACTTGAGGATTCCATCATTTTTATATTCTGCTCTATTTTTTCATTAATGTCTTATTTAGAAGCACTTAGTACTTCTTTCAGTATAGTTATCATTTCTTTTTTTACTTCAGAAATTATTTCTGATCTGATTTCTTCTATACCTTTCTGTAGTTGCTTCTTCACTTCAGACTCTATTATTTCAGAGATTTTAGGTGTGTGATTTCCAATTTCTTCCATGCTAGTGTCTTCTGCATTTCTTCTGGGTGGGCTCAGGGCCTGAAACTGCTTTTTGTTCCTTCTCTTTGTTGTTTTCTATAGCACTGTCTTCTGACCTTTGGTGGAGAGCTTAGATAGAGTTATTACCTTAGCACTAGGTCTGGATCTATCAAGTTCAAACTCATCCAATTGGGTTTGGCTTGGATCTGGTTGCTGTGCTCCACTTCTTCCTGTTACAGCCCTTGGAGATGAACCTTCTGTGCCACTCTGGCAAGATGTTCTGTTCTTGAATCAGCTGAATGGGTCTTGCCTCTAGTATCTTTGCAGGGAGTTCTGCTGCAGGTTCCACACTAGGCCTGGGCTCTGGGTCCAGTGAGGATCCAGTGGGTCCTGAGTCATCTAACTCAGATGCCAGGCCTAGGCTCTGGGTCAAATGAGGATCCAGTGGTCCCAGGGTCATCTCACTCATATGCTGGGCCTGGGCTCTGTGTCCTCCTTTCTCTTTTTGAAATTTTTAAAGAAATCTTTTAAAATTTTTTTATTTTTAATTTTAAATTTTATGTAAAATAAAAATGCATCATGTTCATAACTTTCACACAATTGATGACATAGAAAGCAGTAAAGATTATCATGCATGTCACATATACACACATCAAAAAGTCTCATTGAATTCAAAAAACAAAATTAAGGATCAAGAACAGTGATCTGAAACCTACTCATAGGATTTTAGGAATTAACAAATAACAAGAAGTGTGAAAACAAAAGAATGATAAATGAAAGAGCACATATTTTCACATTAAAAACAGTAAATCTATGTAACCAAAATCCAAACTTAAACATTAATACAGAAAAAGAAAAAAATTCATAATCAAGAAACATATCAGAGGCCAAATGAAGATCAATTAAATACCTATTTTAAAAGAAATATCTAGAACATAACACAAAAATGATATTTACCTATAAGATTTCTTAGTTTTCTTTACTTCTCTAGAATTAGAAGAGAATTTATCACTTAACAATGGGAATATGATGTAATTTTTCTTTAAAATATTACAGAACTTGAGAAGAATGTACACATGTTTATTTTATAGATGTATTCCAAAACTAAGATGTACAGTATAGAATACTTTTTCTTTTTTTAGTACGTGATTTCTCAAATTTCCCCACACTCAAATTGTTGAAGACTTTGGCAGCATCTACACTGAATTCTGATCTTACAGAAAATTTATTTCTAAGTCAATCAGCCATAAAACCAGGACAAAGCATTATTTATGGTGCATGAAAACAATTGTGTTCCTGAGGCACCAATCATAGAGCTATTGAAATTACCCAGCTGGACAAAACTATGAAGATAAACCAATGAATTGATAGATGAATTCTTGTACGGAATATCGTTGCATTTTGCTACACTAATCCACTCTGCCAGTCTTTCTTTAAATTGGTGAATTGAGTCCATTTACATTGATGGTTATAACTGAGATGTACTGACTTATGTTTGACATACTATTTACTTGCTGTTGTATATCTCTTTTTCTCCTGTGTTTAATTATTTGTCCTACTTGTCGGATTTTTCCATTCTCATTCATGGAGTTGTGTGCATTTGCTCCCTCTCTAAAACATCTTTTAGTAGTCAGTGTAGGGTTGGCTTTGTCATCATGAAATTCTTTAGTTGTTCTTTGTCATGGAAGTTTTTACTTCTCCTTTAAACTTGAAAGAGTTTTGCAGGGTATATCAGTCTGGGTTGGAATTTGTTTTCTTGCAAGACTTGAAGTACTTTGTTTTATGCTCTTCTTGACTTGATGGTTTGTGAAGAGAAATCTGATGTTATTCTGATGGGCTTTCTTTTAAATGTGATCTGTCTTTTTTCTCGAGAGGCATTTAGTATACTGTTCCTGTGCTGAATTTCTAGGATCTTGATTATTATATGTCTGGGTGTGGTTTTAATTGAGTGGATGTTATATGGAGTTCTTTATGCTTCCGTTTCCTGAATGTCAGATTGTTTCACCATATTTGGGAAGTTTTCTGCCATTACTTCTGCCCATATTCTTTTTATATTATTTGTATTGACTCTTCCTTTCTCATTGATGCCTATTAGTCTCACATTGTTCATCTTTGCATCGTCTTGCAGATTTTGAATTACTTTTTCCTGCATTCTAGTTGTTTTTAAGACATCTTTTCTTACCTTTTAACTAGCTGCAATTGTGTCTTCAAGGTCTGAATGTCTATTTTCACTTTTATTCCAACAGTTTTGCCAGCTTGTGATTGAGGTTTTAATTTCCTATGTATCTCTTTGAATCTGCTTCAAGCATTCTATTTCTTTCCTATATTACTCATTCAAGGATTCTACCATTTTTCTATTTGCCTCTACTTTTTATCAATGTCTTCTTTAGAAGCACTTAGTACTTCTTCCATTATAGTTACCATTTCTTTTTTTACTTTAGAAATTATTTCTGATCTGATTTCCTCTATAGCTTTCTGTAGTTGTTTCTTTACTTCTGACATTATAATTTCAGAGATTTCAGGTGTGTGAGTTGCAATTTCTTCTATGCTATTGTTCCCTGCATTTGTTCCGGGTGTGCTCAGTGCCTGCGAATGCATTTTGGTCTTGCTTTTGTCATTTTGTATAGCACTGTCTTCTGATCTTTGGTGTAGAACTTTGGTGCAGTTATTACCTTAGCACCAGGTTTGGATCTACCAAGTTCCAACTCATCCAGGTGGGTGTGGCTTGGGTCTGGCTGCTGTGCTCCACTTCTTCCTGCTACAGCCCTAGAAGGCAAACCTGCTTTGCCACTCTGGCAATGTGTTCTGCTCCTGGAATAGCTGGTAGGATGTTGCCTCTAGCCTCTCTGCAGAGAGTTCTGCTACAGGGTTCCACACCAGGCCTGTCGATTGGAGGAAGTTCCACATACACACACACACACAGGGCCGGGGCACTGGCTGAGTGAGAATATGCAGGACCCATGGCAGTCCCAATCACCCCGGTTGTCTTCTGTGTGCCAGGTTGCATGCCACTTGTTGTATGTTATGAGTTGGTGCCAAAAGAAGTCATGAGAAGAGCCAATAAATATAGTTTCACAGATCTCATTGAGATTAGTCTCTCTCTAAATGAGCCCAGAGCCACCAAAAATATTAATTTTCAATTTGATTTATTATTCCCATTACCTCAGATCCCATTCACAACTTAGCAGTGTTTTAATTCTACATGTGAATGAGGGAGAAGCTGGCATGTAGACAATTCACAATTGTTGAAGTTTTCTTCTAAAAATCTGTCACATGAAAGCACTGACTTTCTCAAAGCACCAAGCTGAAATCAACCTGCTAGTATTTCTTTTTTTATTTTCTGCTTTTTAAATTATTATTTAACTTTGTACATCAAAATTTACTAGACTGTATAGTGTCAATCTCTTTTAATTGTTTTTCTTCTTTAAATACAATAATAATTTGGATCGATTTAGATTATGCTATGTGACGATATTTGGAAACATCTATAATTGTATTATTTTCTATTACTTCATTAATATTTGTTTCCTTTTTTTTTTTTTTTTGGTGGTACCAGGGATTGAACTCAGGACCTTGTGCTTTCCAGGCAAGAGCAGAGCTATCTCCCCAGCCTGCTATGATTTGGCTCTTGACATTTTTTATGCAGCAAGAGCTACCACACATCCCTTCTATTTTTTATCCTTTTTCAGTTTTTTTAAAGTACATCTCCAATTACATATTTTTAGTTTTTATAATCACCTCCTCTTTTCTTTGCATGATTTTTCATCTCAGTTTTTCTTTTTATTTTCTGTTAATCCATCTTCTTCACATTCTTTCTGCAAAATCTATTTGGACTGCCATACTTACAGTATTCTGATGTCTATAGGAAATATTTTCAAAGAACTTTTCTGCTTTCCATAAACACAACTATATTCCAATTTTATACATAGATCTAATTTTTAATATAAACCATTATTCAGTTGCCCCTTTGGTTACATCTGTTTCATCACCCAAATGAGACTTTCTGTCTGAATTACTTCTACCAACAAAGCAAATGACCATGTACTTTTCTCTGAAAAAGCACAATAAGTGCTTGGCCTGCAAGATTCTGATCTTGTGTTCTGAACCATAGAACACAATCATTTCAATGATTATTTTTTTAATTTTCTGAAGAATGAGAGGCAAGATGCACAATCAGTGTTATTATAAATACAAGGTAGGGAATTTTTTATGTATTCAGTACAGGGTCTCACTACACAGATCAAACTCATAGTGAACCTCCTGTTTTCACTTCCTCCCAAGTGCTGGCATTACAGGCGCACGCCACTACACCCAGTCTCAGTCACAGTCTCAGTCACAGTCTCAGCTCACCCAGGGGCAGGTTCATCATGCCATGCAGGTCTGGGGATCAAGAAGTAGAGAAGCTATTTATCCAATAAACATTTTAGGACATGAAGATTTATTTATTTCTAGAAATATTGATTGAATAATTGAGATATTTATAGTTTCTAATTAAATGTTACAATATTTACAAAGGTGTTGATGTGCTTAACAAAACTAAACTTAACTTTTCTATCAATTGCTTATCTTTATTTTTATTTTTTTGCGGAACCGGGGATTGAACTCAGGCCCTGATATTTGCTGAGCAAGTGCTTATTCTACTGAGCCATCTCCCCAGCCCCTCTATTGCTTATTTATCAGTGATAAGCATCTTGTTTTCTGTTGATAATAGAAAAAAAAATGTTATGTTTTCTACCAGTAGAAAGTGAACAGTCTGGAAAGGCACGTAGGAACACTTAGAAATCATTGAATCATACTGATTTACTATGTGGAAGAGAAGTTGTTCTCTCTTTCAAAGGAAAGCTGCTCATCTTCAGCTGTTTCTTTAGCTCAGTTCCAATATTGATTCAAATGTCTTCTTCGCAAATGTGAGGTCTTCCCTGGTCTACTTGTCTGAAAGATCAATGCCTAATCTCATTCCACACTTCCTATTTGTTGCTCTATTTTGTCCTTAGCAAGTGTAACTATTTTGCATATTTGTATGTTTTATTTATTTTCTGCTTTTTGCCACTAAAACTTTTCTTTATGGGGGCAGGGTTTTTATTAATTTTTAATCTTTTTGTATCTTTTTTCATCTTTCTGAAAAAAGTAAATATATGCTGAAAAAGTAAAATTGTGAGGGAGGGCTGAGATTTCTCTTGTGAGAGTGGTGATTAGTGAAAGAAAGTTATGTATGCTGATGTTTATGCTGTTCCAAGAACATTAAATTTGTTCACCAATGAAATTTTCACAATCCACCAGGATTCATAAGTGTTATCAGATTTAATTGGCATTCATTATAGGACTTAAAAAAAAAGAAATATTAAGCTGTCCATTCATTTTATGTTGCAGAACTCCTTCATTCCAAGTGAAAGCTCAGTGGAATGTTTGAGAAATGCATTGAAGAATATATTGGAGTTAGTTAGATAGAATGAAATTCACATTGCAAGCAAAGAGAAGTGTGCACATAAAAGTAAAATTGTAAAATAATAATTGTAATAATAATGTTAGATACTGTCGTGGTTTCTTTCTAGTTGTCCCCCCAAAGCCTCATGTATTCATGGAGTGGGGACTTCTAGAGTTTGAGGTTAACTCATGATCCACCAGGCTTATACATCTTAGTCCTGCTGGGAATATGTATTTTAGTACTGCTGAGATTATGGGTGTGTGTACTTCCCCAGGCCTGGGGCAGACAGCCTGAATGCAGTATAAGAGAGACAGAGACAGACTCTCTGTTGCCATTGCTACTGTTCCACCACCATGAACTGCTGCTCTCTGCCATGTGCCACTCTGCCTTGGATCCAGCCAAGTATGGGCTGAAACCTCCAGTGACTGTGAGCTAAATAAACCTTTCCTTCCTTCATTTTGGGTGTTGGGTATTTGTTCCAACAATGAGAGAAGAATAACTGAGACAGATACCATCTTGTCATCATTTGGAGTTACTGAGGATTAGAAAGCCTAACCTACTTACCACCACTCCACGAGTATTTAGGAGACATGCAACTTACATCCCTATTCAAGGACTTGATGAACTAATCCTGTTTCTCACCCTGTCTGTGGATGTTTGACAAGTGGATCATTTTTACACTGTTTGCTTTCCTTGATTTCCAATCATTTTAACATATATTGTAAGAAAACTGGGTAGAAATTTGTAACAGCAATTCTTAGGTAAATATCTTCACTTAGCTCTGTGCCATAGGATTGGACTTACATTGGCAAATATTTAATCATCTGTCAGCTTCTAGTTGGTTACTTTGAGCTAATCAATATCCAATCATGCACTTATGCTATCTGTATTCAGTCCAAATTCAAGCATAGGTCTGATTCTATTTAGATTGGCTTTGAATCTATTCTACTCTGCAATCCTGTTAGCACTTTTGTATATTTATATACCTGTAGTTGCCTGAATTCTCCTTGTCTTCCCTAGGCTCCTTTCTTTGATTCTAATTCAAGATGCGTTGAAAAAAATCTGAAGTGCCATAAAGAAAAACCTAGTTGGCGATACGTAAATTTCCAGTTATTAGATTACAGGTATTTTAAGAAGCAGAACTGTAGTGGACTTCCAATGCAGCAGAATATAAAAATCTGGGCATTCTTCAGATCTAATGTTATTTGAAGGTCAAAACTACTTTCTTAAGCATATTAAGACGTTTCCTTGTTTAAAATTTTTATAAGAGAATGCAGTGGAATTCTCCAAAGGCTCTTTCAATGAATGCTGAAAATGTAAAAATACATTTTTTTCTATAACTGCAGTCTGAGTTGCAAAAATGTAAACTAATGCCACACGTCAATAATAATTTTGTTACAAAAATTATATTTTATTTTGCTTTTATACAGCAATATTTTATTGTGACATGAAATGAATTTTAATTTTTTTTTTCAGTATCAGGAACTTAACTCAGGCCCTCATGCTTGCCCAGAAGGCACTGTACTACTGAGCTATATCCCTGGCCCTTGAATTTTTATTTCAAAATTAATGAACAGGGGATATGGGGATGGCTCAGTGGAATAAATGCTTCCCTTTACTGGACTCTTTTAGAATATTTTGCTGAGTTTGCACACCTATAATATTCAAATAACGGAACTTAACAGAAAAAGGGGATACAGATGAATGTCCATTTTGTGTCTGAGTATTCAAAGTGGTTGGATAGATATATAGTTACATTCTCTTAATGAATAGAGGGATTTGTTCTAATGGTGTTTGTAAATAGGATATCATGTCTGCATCTTGTACAGCAATTAACCACTAGGAAGAATGTATGCAATGTTAATTATTGAAACTGTCCTACCAATTTGATTTGAAACTGTATCATTGCTATTTGTTTCTCAATAAAATTATGGAAAAAACAATGCTTCTCTGGCAAACGAAAGGGCCTCAGTTCAATCCCTACTTCTGCCAAAAAAATTTAAAATAAAATAAAAAAGTAAAAATTCAAAATTAATAAACAAACAACCATAAAATATTACTCAGTGTCTACTTAAGGCTTTATTATCCACCCAAAGTCCCGAGTTTGCACCCTAACTTTAACATTTACCAGCAGTACGACTTACAGCTAGGAAACCGAGGATGCTAACTCTTCAATTTATTTTCTTTTTGTATTTATAAACTTTATTTTTATTTTATTTATTTATTCTTTTTTCAAAAAAGTTTTATTTTTTAAATGTTTTCTTTTTAAAATATATACACTTATTATAGTTTTTCATAGTTTCAAAACAGGTTAGTAGAACAGTCAGAATAATTAATATATTGCATTTTGTTGTCTTCAGAAAAGTGTAACCATGAGGTATAAAAAGTAAAGCCATATTACTATGCTAAGCTGTAAAAGGCTCAAGTCACCAACTTTAGCCAGTTGTGCTGATAACTCACTACTATTATGAACTAATGGACTATATTGGGTTATCTTGCTGAATAACATTTACCTACAATCTTTGGAATGGCAACAAGTGTGAAAAGGTGTTTTAAAAGACTTCTCCAAATACAGCTTCTCTATGTGCAATGAAACACCTATCTCTGACAAAACAAAACAAAAAAGAGGATATAAATAAAGGTCTGTTTTGTTGTGAAAAAAATATATATGTATATATATGATAGTTAGGGTAGAAGTACAGCTACTTTTTCTTAGCTCATTGAGAAGAAAGGTTTGTACTAATATTGTTTAGACAAGATATCATGTCTGTATCTTGTCCTCTGAATAACACTTCAATTTATAAGTAGGATACAAAATAATGCCAGTTAAACATGAAATAAATATATTTTTGTTATTAAGATTCAAGACATTCATGGATTTTTTTCAAACACTGAAAGAATTTTGTAAATAATTATATTTTATGAGGTTTCTGAGGTATCATTAGTGTGCAATAGTTTGTATGTTCCCCAAATGAAATTCAAAGGTATAGCTTCCAGAACCACAATTCCAGTTGTCATGTTAAGTTTTCCACTTTTTCTGAACCTAGTAATGGCATTGCTTTATTTTATGACTCTACATTTTCTGGAGTTGGATTCAGAGTTACAGGAAATGTTGTGTCTAATAAAGCTATAGGTCTAAATAAAGTATATTAAAGAAAATAATATTTGTAGTGCAGATGATTTCTTAGTTATATATGGGACAACTTACAAATTATCAAAGTGATAAAATAAAAGTTTGATAAATAAAAGAGTAAGATAGTTTCTCATATATTTAAAAATTTCCTTTTTACATTTTTCAAGGCATCATATTTTTAAATCTCCAGTAGTTGTGATTAGCTTTAATGATTTCAACCTATCTGAAAATCATCAAAGAAAGGGAAAACCTAGGTTATTAATCTGAGCACCTAATTGTATCTTACAGTCTTGGAAGGCAGACAGTACTCAAAACCAAGACACCTCATTATATAATTCAGGAAAACTCTACTAAAAAGTACACGGAGTCAAACAGAAGACCCAATACTATTATGGCCTACTGGACTATTTTGGAATATTTTGCTGAATTCACACACTGTCTTAGTTACTCTTCTCTTGTTGCTAGGACAAATACCCGACACTCAAAATGAAAGAAGGAAAGGTTTATTTAGCGCACAGTTACTGGAGGTTTCAGTCCATACTCAGCTGGGTCCAACACAGAGCAGCACATAGCAGAGGGCAACTTTTCATGGCGGCGGCAAAGAGCAAGAGAGCAAGGGAGGGGTAGCAGCAGCTCAAGCAGCTAGCTTCTCTTTCCACCTTACATTGTAATGCAAATTGCCTGCCCCAGGTAGGGGAAGTACTCACACCTATGGGTACTTCCCAGTATTTACCCACCTATGGGTAATC
>NW_004524823.1:1789471-1807144 GCF_000260255.1 Octodon degus
CCTATGGGTAATCCCAGCAGTACTAAAACCCATAATCCCAGCCTTGGATCACACATAATCCCAGGGGATCATGAGTTAACACAAACTCTAGAAGTCCTCACCCCATGACTACATGAGACTTTGGGGGGACAACTAGACACAAACCATAACACACACCTATAATATTTAAATGACAGAGCTAAACAAAAAAAGGGGATACAGATGAATGACTATTTTGTATCTGTGTATTCAAAGTGGTTAGGATAGATATATAGTTACATTCTCTTAATTCAATGAATAGAGGAATTAGTTCTAATAGTGTCTGTAAATAGAATATCATGTCTGCATCTTGTACAACAAATAACCAGGAGGAAGACAGTATGCAATGTGTTAATTATTGAAACTGTCCTACCGATTTGATTTGAAACTGTCTCATTGCTATTTTTTTCTCAGTAAAATTATGGAAAAAAAGAATACTGAACATTAAAATACTATATTTTTGGTTGTAAAGAAGATGTATTGCCTTTTGTTTATCTTCATTATAGATTTTTTTTGTGGAACTGGGGAATTATAGCTATTCTTTAAGTGTAACAGAAGAATTCAAATTTTAAAAAAGAAAATTTAAGCCATAAGAAGAAATTTGTGCCTTCCTCAACTATGATTTTAAACTATGTACGTGAAGACACTATTTGTTTCTAAAGTTTTTATCCAAAATAGCCTGTGTCTTTTGTCCAGTTCCTCACACAAGCAGGACAGAAGTGATCTATCCTTGGACTTCCTATTAGCCTTCAGACAGCTCCATGCATTGGCTTGACAGATTTTAGTCACAATTCAACTCTAAGAAGACAAAAGGAAACTTCATTAAAATTGTACCCAATAGCGCTGATTTTATAAGAAGAATAATATCCTAAATTTAATGTGTTTCACCCTAAAACAAATATTACTTAGAGAAATGTGAGGAAAGCAAATTCATATGAAGTGAATATTGGAATTTAACTCATTATATAAGGTGAAGACACAGAGATAAATAACCATTTTAATTTTTGCAAGATCAAATCTGTGAATTTTTCTGTCTGAATGCCCATCTTTGCACTTTGTGTCTTCTGTGGGTGGTGGAAGTGGCTAAATTAATTATTCTCTCAAAGACAACCCAAGAATTTAAACTACCATGAATTGTTTGCTTACTTTCAGCCAAAAATTCAGTTTTTAAAATAATCTCCTCATCCTTGAAATCATCATAAAATCAAGAAGTTGAGGCTCTACTGTCACTGCAAATTTGGGCACAAAGAGATCCAGGCTTGGTTCTGTGTGCATGAAAGTAGACACCTGCCTCGATTCAGGGAAAGAGCTCTGTTTTGTTTGCTCGCAGCACATCTGACAGCTGACTCCACTTTCCCTTCTTTTGGTGTGGGTACTAAGGGGCTCCCACACATCTTCCTAGGGATATATGAGCTTTCCATTACCCTTCTGCTACGCTCCATGGCTGCCCCTCAGCCTGTGGGCCCCCACCACCCGCAGATGGTAAAGGCTTGGAAGTATGTAATGTCCCTGCAAGCCAGCGTGCTGAAGGCTTGGTCCTCAGTAGGAAAAGGTTCAGAGCCAGGGATTTGGGGAAGAGATAGGAACAGGGAAATTCTGATTAGGGTCAGGGAGATAGCTCTACCACTTAAGTACCTGCCTGGTAAGTGCAATGTTCTGAGTTTGATCCCCGGTACCAAAAAAGAAAAGACTGATTCCATCAATGAGTTATCCTATTGATAAAACCATAATTTGTTGTCATTATTGTGAGGTGGTAGAAATATTAAGAAATTTGGCTCCCTGGGAGAAAGTGGGCCACTCGGTGTGTCCAGGGAGGGGATAGCTGGTCCTTGGACTTTGTGTTTTCTCTCTCCCTCTGCCTTCTGTCTACCATCAAATGAGCCACTGTGTTCAAATGCATGCTTAGGTGGCATGATGCCCTGCCTCACCAAGGACCCAGAAACAAGAGTTCCAAGAGCACAAGGAACAAAACCCCAGAAGTTATTGTTTTAAACTGTTTGACTCAGGTATTTTGTCACAGCTACAAAAATTCACTAAAATAAGGGGACACTTCCAACTCTCACTTTACTTTCAATATCTAGAGGAAATAAAATCATTTTTCATGAAGGCATTTCAGTTTCTTCTTCCTTAACCATGTGTAGTTCCCATGTGAGACACTCTACATAATGATCTTTGGCCAGAGTCTGATATAGGTGGCTAGGAAAAGTATGTTACTGAAAATGCTCTTTGGGAAAAAAAAATAAAGTCATTCTTTCTATAATTTTCCAGGCTTAAAATGTGGTGAATTTTTACATTTTCTAAATCATATTCCTCTTGCCCAATCCAGCTAAATGTTGATAGTAGAAAGTGAAGGACAATATTTTGAGATTGAATGTGTAGGCCTGTCCTTGGTGTTTTAGAACTAACAAGAACAAACAATATTTTTTTGAATTGTTTTTTGAAATAGTAACTAAACTGGCAACTAAAATGCATCTCTGTGTTCATGCTTACAAACTCAAAGCATAGATGAAAAGCAAAATAAAAATATCTAAAATGATTCAGTCTCTGGACAACAAAGTAATTGCCACATACATATCTATTTTATTTAACATATTTTTCATTACTCTTATAAGAAAAACATGCTTATAAAATCCCTTGTTTCTTATAAACATTACTAAAATAGTACTCCCCCAGAATACCTTCTGCTGTTCCAATAATAAAGAATATGCAATGGAACAAAGGAGAGAGCCAACCTTTTTATTACGTATAAAATTTAAAACAAGTTAACCTTGTCATTTTCTTTCCACAGTATGACAATGCCTGCTTTAAGTGCAATAACAGTCAGTTTGCTTATATAAGTGTGAGGCTGTTTTATGTAAAGAAGGCATAAGAAACTTAAATGATCGAAAAAGGATAAACTTTAATCAGAACAGAAGAGATATTTTAAAAGGCTGAATCTTTCCAAAATCCCTTCTAATCTCTAAAATAAAGGGAATGGACCAATGATTTCTGATGTCTCTTCCTACCACACTGTTCTGTGATAGCATGAAATCCGACTCCCTAATGAAGGATAATGTTCCACCGAATCAGGCCAAAGAGATTTGCTGATACAAAATATGAGAAACTCTATTAATCAGCAGAGCAAAGGAGACTACAGCTGGCTTATGGCTTATTTTACTTTGCAGTATAACAAAAGCAAATCAAGTAAAACTGAATCTGAATTCAAATAACTGTGCTAAAATAATGTTGTCAAATTGTGAAGTCAAAGATTTCCTTGCTTCAGTTTTACATTAAATTGTACAATAGGTAATAGAAAATTTTGCTTATATGCATGGAATTAAGTGTTAAAATGCAATCAGGGCTAAGAGCATTCAAAAACTATGTCATGTTTATTGTATTTTCATATTATATTAATTATTGTATTTTTAAATATTTCTTAGCATATGAAACTCTTTTATTCTTTTATTTGTCCAAATCTCATATCAGATGGTCTGATACTATACAGTAGGACTATATAGTATTAGCTAATTGAATTGACATTTTACACATGAGAAGGTCCAATTTCTGGCCGACTCAGCTGCCCAAAATCTATCCCACACCTCCTGTCATGTGGTAAATGACCATTTCAAATCCTTATCACAGTGTGTACGACAGTGTATAGTATATGTAAAACTTAATATGTATTTGCTTTGGTGAAATGACCTACAATGCAAAATTTATTTCCTCTTATCATTTGATAGTGAGGGACTTGTGTTGGAAGAAGGGAAATCAATAGTATAAGTATTTTTGTAATAAAAAAATGAAATACAGAGATGAATAAGGATGATACATTGATAGTAAGAGAAGAGAAAATCATGACAGCACAAAAACAATACTTATATTTTAGTGACCTGAAGCCATTCAATGCGAGAAATAATCCTTAAATACTAAATAAGGAACCATTATGTTATCTGACTATGAAAATTGAGGCTCCTAAGGTCCTATTTGTGCAAGACACTAGTGAGGTTTAGAATATTTTCTAAAATGTTTTATCAAAGATTAATGAAATAGCTTTAGCTCCATGAATATGCCTCTTTTCTGTAAGAAAATACCTTATTTTCTTTTTATATAGAACAACCACATATATTTCTTTTTTATACAGAAACACTACATTTTTCTGGGGCATAGGATGATATCATGATGCATGCATCTATTGTATAATAGTAACATCAAGGTGTGGCAGAGCATCCAAGATCCTGTCTGGCAGCTCGTGAATGATGCAGTGCATTATTAACCAGAGTCACTTGCACAGACAGTAGATCCCCAGAGCATACTCCTCCGGTCTGGCTGTAGCACTGCACCACTGACCAACCTTTCTTCAGCCTCCCTCTCTTCTAACCCACCCAGGTAATCTAACCTCAATTTCTATGAGATTAAATTTCTAAAATTCCACACCAAAATGAGATTATGTAGCCCTGGTCTTTATGTGCTTGGCCTATTTCACTTTTTCCATCTATCCTTCACCAGTGACAAGGTTTTATCACTTTTATAGTCAAATAACTTCTAACTGTGTGTGTGTGTGTGTGACTTTTTCTTTATCCATTAATGGACACTTTCAAGCTAGTGTCATTTTTTGACTATTGTGAATAGTGCTTTATAAAATATGAGAAAAGAGCTCACTCTTTGACAGATTGATTTCATTTCAACAGGAATATGCACCTAGAAGTGTAATTGCTAGGTCCTATGGGAATTCTATTTTAATTTTCCGAGAACCACCATGGTATTTTCTCTAATGACCACACTCATTTACATTCCTATCGGATATGGAAATATTCTCTTTTCTTCACAATTTAGTAGGCTCCTCTTGACTTGGTCATTTTTATAGTTATTCTACCTGTAGTGAGGTTGTGTCTCACTGTAGTGATAATTTGTGTTTCACTAATGATTCTTCATGTTGTGTATTCTTTCATACACCCACCAACCACTTGTATGCCTTCTTTTAATAAATGTTTATTGTGCACCTTTTGTCCATTTTCAAATTGAGTTATTTGAGATTTATGTTTTTGAGTTTTTAGTGTTCTTATATATTTTGGATATTAACCTCTTGTCTGATCTATAGTTTACACATATCTTCTCCCATTCCATAAACTGTTTCTTTACTTTATTGGTTATTTCATTGTATCTGTAAGGCTTTTGTTTCAGGTTGCTTTTTTGTCTAATTTTTCATCATTTCCTGTGCTTTTGAAGTGCTATCCAAAAATTCTTTTCCTAGACCACACTCATGAGCTTTTGGCATGTTTTTTCCTACTATCTAAGTTTCAGCCATAGATCTATGTCCCCAAATATACATGCATGCATATATATATATATATATATATATATATATATATGTATTAAAAATTTTGTTCTCAGAAAATGGAAAATAGAACACCCATAGGACCTAAATTCAGATCACTTCATTGTAACAAATTATAAATCACCCTTATAGTCTTTTTGAAGTGTGTTTCCTTTTCCTTCCTGGGAAGACCATCTATTTATAACAGCACCACTGGCGTAGTGGTACCATCTAAGATTGCCATCTAATTATTTACAGAGTCACCCAAAGTTGGTTTAAGCTTTTGTTTTAATACGATATTATTTATTGCTATTATTTGGTGAGTAGAGTATCATGAAATTATGAAAATGTCTCTTTTGATGGTGTTTGTTTTCTGATTGAGAAACCAGTCTGAACACCTTAGTATTCGTAGCCCCCTACTAGGGCACAGCCCCACAGGTTCGCAAGTCTTGAATGGTAGATGTGGGGCAAGTAAAGGCAAAGAGATAATTGAGAAGGATGTATCACAAAAGGTTTATTGTAATAACTGTATTGGGTACAAAGAATAGAAGAGAGGGACTGAAGAAAAAGTAGACCTTTGGAGGGCACACTTCCAGTGAGCTGCTTCCTCTACCTGCGAGGGCTCCACTGCCTCTGTATATCCTATTAAGCTATAAATGCATCACAGAACAATCCAGGAATGAGGATAAAACTCGCACACTCCAATCAGGCCTCAAAGTCCCTGCCTTTGAACACTGCTACGTTGGGCACTGAGGCCCTACATAAACTTTTAGGGACCCATTTCATGTAAACCATCACATGGCCACCCTAGGCCTTGAGGGCTCATGACCATTTCATAATGCCAGACACATCTTCTCTAAGTTCAAGAGCTACCAAAGTGAAGTGCTTCAGGTTTGCTCCAAATTTAAGTTCATTATTTCCACTGAAACTCAGAATACATTGCTGTGAGCCTGCCATAGAAAGGGAGACAAGAGGAGATGAGGGAGGGAGCGACGGATGGAGGGAGTGAGGGAGGCAGGGAAAAGAGGCTACATGCTTCCAGCATATATTGCAGGACTTGGACAGTGCAACCATTCTCATTGCAAAGGAGAGAAATGGAGAAAGCCAGGAAGGATCAGGAGGCCTAGCAGAGCAGACACATGGCTCTATCTTTAGAATTCGTGGCACATGCTGTTGTGATACAGTTGCAAAGGACAGGGACAGCCCCAACCCCCAGCATTTTGTTGGCTGCAGTCCACAGATCCCCTCTCAGGTTGTCTCTGCTCCCTGCTGCGGCTCCTTTGGCAGGTGTTCTACATTGTTGAGATTTCTAATTTCTTCGGTTTTACAATTTATGTTCACTTACAAATTCAAGTGTTACCCTCTCAGTCTGCCCTCAGAGACTTTGACCCTGCCCTACACTGCTTGTCCTCCAAGATTTTATCTTGGGGGAATGTTCTCCGACTTCAAACTTCTTTTATTCTGCATGCATGCTAAACCAGCACCATACTGATAGTGCCAAGGTCTGCGACCAGTAGGAGCAGTAGCAGAGCCTGCTTGGACTGCGGGAAGCTAGCACATCCTCTGCATCAGAGGCAGGCTATGATGGAAGGGTGCCCCAATGCTGGTTTTTCTAAAGGACAGTTTACACTTTCACACCTTTGACACTGCAAGCAGTGGAGTTTTGCTGATTTCTGAGATGTCTTTAAACCATCAGTCTTATTTTTCCAGTGCAAAGATTTGGCTTCTTTCTAGTGATGTTAATCTCTATAGCAACCACACTCACCTTGACTGCAACTTTACATACATTTGTTGCCAAGCCAGGTTTTTAAGAAGTGTTTTCACTTCCTCTTCACTTTGGATCCTCACTGTAAATGTAGCTAAAAGCAACCCACTCTATAGCCTGAGCACTTTGTTTCCTTGAAATTTGCCTCACCGGATAATTTGGTTTGTCATTTTGAAACAAGATCTTACATAATATCTTAGGCATGGGCAAAACATGAAGTTCTTTGTCAGAATTTAGCATAAGTGGCTTCAAGTCCAGTGTGCAGTAGATTCTTCATTTCTATCTGAAACCTCATGAGGTTGCACATACTGTCCATATTCCTACCATAGTTCTGGCCTTGTCAGTTACTCACTGAGCTCTACTTTTACCAGTTGAGGCCTTTTCTAGCTTGTCTTCAGAGATGTCAAAGCTCCTCTAATAAACCAGTTTTGAAGTCTTCTGAACAACACAGTATAGTCACAGCAATAACCTCGTTTCTCAGAACCAGTCTTAGTCACCTGCTAGTCATCTTTTTGCCACTGTGGTAAAACTGCAGAGATAAACAACTGCACAAGGAGGAAGCTCCTCTTGAGTTCACAATTTCAGACTATGCTTACATGGTTTATGAGCCTGTGACTGTCAAGACCCTCAGAGGGGGGGATGTGAAGTAGAGCACACTGACCTTCTTTATAACAGCCATGAAGACTGAGAGAGATGAAGGGAGAAAGGGAAGGGAGGGAGACACAGGAGGGGAGGGAAAGAGACAGCAATGATTGGAAGTGGGGGGAGGGGGACAATAGCGAATGTCCCCACTGACATACTTTCTTCTGCTAGGCTCTATTTCCTAAAAGTTCCATGGCCTCTTATTAGCTCACTAACCTATGAACATATTAATGAATTAATGATTGATAAATTTAGAGCCCTCGTCATATTCTCCGGTCTCAAAAGTCATGTCACTGATCCTTGCTGCAGCGAGGACAAGTCTTTAACATGTGAGTGTTTCCAAACTACAGTTCATGGAATTTTAGTTTTAAAATATTTTGCTTTTTAAAATGCATCTGAGAATGATGTCCACACATAATTTCATTATATTATATAATATACTATTTTCTGGGGACTTAAACATTTTACTATGATGCACTTAAATATTAATTTCGGGGTATAAAAATGAAGCAGATTGTCATGCCATACTTAAAATACAAAATACTGGTTGTATAAAGGTCCCCTCTGATGTAAGCACGGTTTATCTTTACTGTTTTCTTCTAATATGGCAAATTTCATAGTTCAATAAAAGGAGAAAACATTTGAGTTAATTATATAAATTAATGTATTCAAAGCATGCATCCCAGTGCTCGCTTCGGCAGCACATATACAAAGCATGCATCCCTTCATACAGAAAAATTATAGGTTCATATTATGTTTATCTTAATTCCAAGACATATTTTATATACAGTCACAATAGTTATAAGTTCAGTATTTTTTGGTCGGTTTATGTTTTCTTTCCAATTTATCTATCACTTAGCAATGAAATCATTTGTCGTTTTGTCTCGCTTATTTATCATCACTTGAATAACTAAATTGTAAGTTGCACACAAGCAAGGATCATGATGAAAAAACTCACCAGATAGCACAGGGATGGACAGGAAACAGACATTTATTATGTAGACATGTAATGATTAAAGAATAAATAAATTGGGCTGGCCAAGTAGCTCAGTGGATTAAAGTGCCTGCAAGCAGGTGCAGGGGCTGGGGGTTCGATCCCTGGTCCTGCAGTGCCAGCCCCTGCCCCCCGGGGTGCACTGAGAAGGCAATTGAGACTGGGTATGGTGGCACATGCCTGTAATCCCAGCTCTTGGGAGACTGTAAACAGGTGGATCACTATGAGTCTGATCTAGTAGTATGACCCTGAACACCCTGCAGACTCTTCCCTAAAATACAAAAAAAAAAAAAAAAAAAAAGATTAAACTTATTTTCCAACTCATTTGGTAGAAGCAGAAATAGTCTGTCTAAGCCTATTCACTGTCATTCTTGTCTTGTTCCTATAACTTAATGCTGACTGTAATGAGATAGTCTAGAATAATTGACCTCTCACTTCACCATGATTCATTTTCCTGAGTATTAATCCTGAAGCCCTTTTCTTCTACAGTTATGATAGCCTGTTTGATCAGGCCCTGTAGGTGAATTATTTCTCCCTAGCTGATTTACAATATGTACATAACAAATATTACTTATTTCATAAAGCTCAATTAGATTCCTTTCAGATTCTTGCTCTTTGTCCCTAATGCCCTGTAGGTAGTGAATATTTTTTATACATGCAAAATACTTTAACTATAATCTTGTAATAAGTTTGATAAACCAGTGTGTGTTTATTTTTATTGAATAATTTAATATTAATTATAGTTATTTTTCTCTTATAAATAATAAACTTCTGAAGATCCTGCTCACTTTTTTGTCTGAAAACGTATGTTCTATATATTATCTACATATTATTGTATACATAGTACATATTATGCAGACCTATGTTAAATATATTAATTGTACATTCATGGATTTATATTCACTTATAATTGCTTACCAGATATCTACTATAAACAAAGCTAGATAGAACGTAAACACAATAGACATGACAATATGGGTGTCAGGCTATAAGAGTTTACAACCTAGTAAAGAATGCAAAACATATAAATGATTATGAGACAGCCTATTGGAGCCATAAAAGTTGTGAATGCTGTGATTCTATCAGAATTCAAATCTTTGAACCTATTCAGCTCTATCATCTCATTTTCTAGCACATAGGCTAATACTTTTATCAAAGTGCTTTTATTTTAAAATTGTTTTTATTTTTTAAATTATCTTTTAAAAAATAAATGTTTTAGAGAAACTTAGTTCTCTTTCCCATCTTGCAAGTTGGTGGGTGAAAAAACTGAGAAGCCAGACACTAAAGAGAAGAAAGCAGAGGCTAAGAAGGCCGCTGCCAGTGGTGTTGATAAAAAGGGTAAGGTGAAGGCAAAAAAGTCCAAGAAGGGGCAGCCCCACTGCAGCTGAAATCCTATCCTGGTTAGAGGAATTTGCAGATACTCCCGATCTGCTATGTATTCCAGAAAGGCTTTGTACAAGAGAAAGTACACAGCTGCTAAACCAAAGGTTGAGAAGAAAAAGGAGAAAGTTCTTGCTACAATCATAAAACCAGTCTGTGGGGACAAGAATGGAGGTAACCAGGTGATTAAGCTTTGAAAAATGCCTAGATACTACCCTACTGAATATGTGCCCCGAAAGCTCTTCAGCCATGGCAAGAAACCCTTCAGTGAGCATCTGAGGAAACTTCGAGCTAGCATTATTCCTGGTACCATCTTGATCATCCTTACTGGGTGTCAGAGAGGCAAGAGAGTGGTCTTCCTGAAGCAGCTGGACAGCGGCTTGCTACTTCTGACTGGGCCTCTTAGCCTTATTTGTGTTCCTCCAAGAAGAACATGCCAGAAATTTGTCATTGCTGCCTCTACAAAAATTGACATCAGCAAAGTGAAAATCCCCAAACACCTCAGTGATGCTTACTTCAAGAAGAAGAAGCTGCAGAAGCCCAGAAACCAGGAGGGCAAGTTCTTCAACACCGAGAAAGAGAGATTCCACATTTCAGAGCAGCGCAAGGTAGTTCAGAAAGCAGTGGACTCAGAGATTTTAGCAAAATCAAAGCTGTTCCTCAGCTCCGGGGCCACTTGCTTTTGGTTTTTGCTCTGACAAATGGAATTTATCCTCATAAACTGGTATTCTAAATTTCTTACTAAGAACCTAACTAAATAACTGATAAATTTTCAAAAAGTTAAAAAAATACGACATACCAAAAAAAAAAAAAAGACATACCAAAAAATGACATACCTAAATAAGATGCAATTGTTCAACATTTTAGAGATGAAAATAAGGACTACATTTACTATATCTTTTCTGATGGCACTGAAGAGTTTGCTAAGTACATCTGCTAGCCATCATCATAGCTCATATTAGATTTTAAACAACACATTTTCTTATCAATGCAATACTCTAAGAATATCTCCTAAGGTTGATTAATGGCTCAGCATTGCACATTAGTGCTGGAATCTTGTAATTCATATATGAATAGAATCTGCTTTAGTGGTTGCAATCTTTTATTTATTTATTGTTTTGTGATCTTTTATTTTGGCTGTTTTCTTTTTTTTTTAATTCACATACATTTGCTATCCTTAGGATTCAACGTGCATTCACGTGTTTTCATTTTTCTTTTTAGGAGATATTTAGGACATGTCCCCATTTTCTGACCCTTTGCCTTCTGAATCAAGCAGTCTGTTCCTTCATGGAAGAGACTGGTGCTGACACTGACACACAGCGATTTTCCCCAGCACATATTTCACACACCTGATTTTGGAAGGACAGAAAAATTGCTTGCATGGCAGCACAAACTCAGAGGTCACCGAAAACCTCTTCAGATCTTTTTAAATAAAAACAATTGGCATTGTTGTTAAATGCCTAAGTCTTTGTGATCTCCGATGCTAGCTTTAAGAAAACACAAGCAATATACTTATAAAGAATGTATTATTTATGGTATCAAAAATTTCTTGTTCATAGATATAAACCTTTCTGAAACCAAAGATATAATGTTATACAATTATTCTGATCTTAAATATCAGTGTTACCTTAACTAAATATATGATACTAAGAATTACAGGGAAGAAAGCATATAGAATGTTGCTCTGAAAATTACTACATTTTTTGGCCAAAACTGTTATAAAACATAGTCATTTCTGAACTTTTTATTTTCCTTACATATTTTATTCCCTTTTCCCACATTTACTCATTTTTTTCTCAAATAAAGATTCATTAAAATCTAGCAACAAGAAATGTTTTGAAATTAATTGCGAAACAAGGTCAAATTTAAAATTATAAACAGGAGATAGAACACACATTTAACTATTCAATGCATTATAGTCATATTTGCAATATAAAAACACTGAAAAAAATCCATCAGTTATATGTTGAGTTGCAATCCCAGTACAGATGAGACACGACCTTGTCCCATGTACAGCTCAACCCACCTCTAGTCTCGTGGATTATGCAAACTCGAGTATGAGTAATAAAGCACTAAGTGTGTATATTAAAAAGACATTTCCAATAATGAATAGTGAGGTATGAGAGAGTTTTCTAGAGTGCTGATGATGCAATAATTCTAGAAGAACATGAGGTGAATTGTACTGACTGTTCTTTGGGAATCTAAAGACTTATTTATGGATATCTATACATATTATAACTTCAGAAAGATTAGGAACATTGTACCCCGAGGGAACACAATACCAGTTATCCTTGCACTTTTTAAGAATGGATGTTGTTAAGACTAGATGAATATTCACACAGGGTGAATCCTTCTCTTCTATGTTCTAAAACATAGTATCCTGACAGTGAAGGATTCCAATATTCAACATTTATGAAGAAAATGGGACCTTCAGTTTCTGAAAAATGTGAATGATGGAAAAATATATAAACCATCACAAAGAAGTTTCAAGGAACTCATAATGAGACCAACCTGGAAATACAAGGAATAGTTCACAATAGACTGATAGTGAAGACGCATCATGAAGAGAATTTTTTTCCCTAGAAAGGCCTGACATAAAAGAAGAAATATAGTCTGATATATATATATATATATATATATATATATATATATGAATCTAAATATAGAAATTATAAATTATAAAAGGCAATATCTCTCTCTCAAAAGTTTTTCCACAGAAATTGATTATAATGACATCAAACCAATGACTTAACAGGAACAATATGAAAGTGGCCAATGAACTCATAAAGGATACAGGTAAGCAAAAAAATGAAATAAGGTGCCATATAACATATGAAAATTACTATGATGAAAAAATAGCTTCTGAAAAACATAAAAACAAATACTGAAATGAAAATTTCAAAGGGCCAAATAAAATTTTCAATGGAAAGTCTCACAAGCAGAAGTCAGAATGAAGCAGAAGACAGAATCTAGTGCTTGAACATAAAGCTGATGAATTGTTACCTTTAGACAAAAATAAAGACAGTACATTATAAAAAATATAAAAAATCTCTGGGATGTGATTTGAAAACAAATTTTAGTGTCTTTGGAAACCAAGATAGGCTTGAGACGCAAGATATCAGCACTGAAAAACTACTCGGTGAAATTGTACCTGAAAGTTTCTCAAATTTTCCACTGAACCATCTTCCTGGCTAGTTTCTCAAATTTTGATAAAGATATGAGTATTTAAATACAGGTAACCAGAAACACAAACATACATAACTGCAAAAGAACTTCACAGCATAATTAAAAAGCCCAGTGGAAAGAGCAAAGAAATGATATTCAAAATTGCAGGAGACAAATGCCAAATCACATATGAAGACATGGCTCTCTAATAACAGCAGATTTTCCAGCAGAAATTCTAAGAGTCAGGTAGTATGTTTAAAGTTCAGAAAAGAAAACAACTTCAAAACCACATTGCTATATTCAGAAAGGCTATCCTTTAGAATTGAATCAAAAATAGAGGTACTGCATGATAAGTGAAGCTAAAGGAATTCACAACCACTAAGCTAGCATTACAGAAGGTACTTAATGATAGATTTTAATGGTGTCACAGCAGAGAAACACGCAGAAGGGGAAAGGGGCTTTATTATAAAGGAAAAGGAACTTCATTATCTTAGAGGACACAGAGAGAACTTGGGAAGATAAGGAATTCTCTGGATTGGAACAAAAGGAGGCTGAGGCTTTTATGGCCTTTGCCAGGGGTGGGGCTTGAGGGGAAAGTCTAGATATACCTGAGGAGCTGACTGGGGCCTTCCCTGAGGAGAGAGAAAGGTGAAAGGAAACTGCATCCTGGGCTAGTTGGAGAAGAGGGGAGGTGGTCTCTGGGAAGATGAGCTGTCATAATTCAGCAATTCTTACTAGGGCCAGAACCTATCACTTAACACAGTGCACAGAAGAGGAAGGAAAGATTAAAAAGGTTAGAAAAAAAATCAAATATAAAATTTTTAAAATGGAAGAAATTAGTATGTACCTTTCAACAGTAATCCTGAATGCAAATGCTCCTGATTCTCCAAGTAAAAGTTAAAAATGACACATTGCATTAAAAAAGAAAAGAAAATGGAGGTTTTAAATGGTAACTACAGGTTGTCTGCAAGCAATATATTTTACATATGAAGATATACTCAGACTGAAATTAGAAAGATGGAAAGTAATACAACATGTAAATGGAATCAGAAAATAACCAGAAATAGTCTGTTAATATCTAACAAAGCAGTCTTGAAATCAGAAGAATGTGGAAGAGACAAAGATGTTCATTTTCCATTTCTAAGCAATGTAATCAGCCAAGAATATGTAACAATTGTAAACATGAATGCACCCAGTGTCAGTGTACTTCATTTCATAAAGCAAACACCACACAAATAATAGGACAAGTAGATCTCAATATAATTACAGTAATTGACTTCAATACCCCACTTTGACAAGTTAATAGGTCATTCAGACAGTGCATCAACAAACATCAGAGATAAATTACAATACAACTCAAATTAATTTAACTGACATGTACAGAGTGTTCCACCCAACAGCAACTGCTCATTGTTTCAACAACTCATGGAACTTTTTTCAGAATAGAATGTATTTTAAGCCAAAGGAAAACACAAAATAATTAAATAGATAAATAATTATATGCATCCTTTTAGTTACAATGGAATGAAAGTAGAAGTGAACGGAAGCCACAGAAAATACATAAATACATGGAAATCAAATAGTTCACTTTTAAGCAATCAGTTGGTTGTAAAGAAATCCACAAATAAATTTAAAAATTCCTAGAAGCAAATGATATTTTAAATATAACATGCCAAAATCTGTGACACAATGCAGGCATTCCTTAGAAGAAAGATTATATGTATCCTAATAATACATTCAAGGTCTTAGAAAAAAATAAAGCCCAAAGGGGAGACAAGATAGCTCAGCAGACGAAGTACCTGCTTTGGCAAGTGTAGAGACCAGGGTTCGATCCTTGGACCCCTGAGTTGGCAACTGAGTCCAGGCGTGGTGGCGCACACCTGTAATCCTAGAACTGGTGAGACTGAAAACAGGAAGGTCACTACGAGTCTGAGCTGTGTGATGAGATCCTGTACTAAGTGCATAAATGGAAAAAATAATAATAAAATAGCCCAGTGTAATTAGAAAGAAAGTAGCAATAAGGAAAAGAGCTAAAGTTAAATGGAGACAAAAACTATATCAAGCATCAATGAATTAAAGGCTTAGTGCTATTAGAGCAAACAAATTCAATAAATGATTTTAAAAAAAAAACTAATGAAAGGAAACAGAAAATAAAAGTAATAAAATTACAGGCAGAAAAAGTGATTTTACAAAAGATCATTGAAATTCAGGGGATTATTAGGAACTAGTTTGAAAAATTATATTCTACTACAGAAATATAGAAAAAATGCATACATTCATAGACATCTATAATCTACCAAAACTTGATCAATGTAGTAAAACATACATAAGCAGATCAATAGTAAACAATAAAGAAAAACCCACAATGGGAGTGATTATTCCACTATGAAGTAGAAAGAAAAGCTTCCTAATTTGTTATATAAGCGATACCTCTTTGAAGCCAAAACTGAACACTCAACGAAATATAAAACAATAAACATGCATGTAAAAATCCTCAGTGAATTTCTCACAAATGTAATCCAACAACAGGTTAAAAAGATTAAGTTGGTTTCATCCCAGTCACACAAGGGTCTGATATACATAAATCAGTGCACTGCTCCACCTAAATTTAATCAGTACTAAAACACACAGGACTATCTCCATAAATGCAGAGAAAAGCTTCTGCCAAAGTTTGATATCTTTTCATGATAAATACACCAAAGAAATTAGATAATAGAATTCTTTTTCAAAAAATACACTCTTATGAACTTGGGGGCTTGCTCCTTAGCTCAGTTGTTTAAGTGGCTGCTTCAACAAAGCAGCCAGGCTCAGGTTGCTGTGGTTCGATCCCCACAACTCAAGCCAACAAAACCTGCCATGAAGGCATTTGAAGAAAAAAAAAATCCTGAACTGACCTCAGTTAAATAAAATTATAGTCTGAAATGAAAGTATACGTATAATAATATTTTAATAATATAAACAATTCTCGTTTTTTAACACAAATATAAAAGATGAAAATAAAGATATGTTTGCCAAGTGTTTAGCAATGACAACAAAACTAGAAAGAGATAAGAGATGAATAAATGAAACTAAAGAAGGTTGTTGGATTAGTATGAGCAAATCAACAAAAATCTTATATTTAATAAAAATACAGTGGATTTTTTTGAAAAAAAAGTCCCAGTAGTAATAAAAATCCTAAAATTTTAAAATTATATCCAAATATACAGGCCTTATTTGAAAAATTTCATTCCTTACTATTCATAATCGCAAAACAGCAGAGTGAATAGTGATCCATCAATCAATGAAAAACTCGATTTTGTGAAGCTGTAGTGGTGGACCAGGGTTGCCCCACCCCAATTCTTCAGTGGAAGAATCAGTGCCATGACTTTAGGTGTGCAGTGGACAGCCAGCCAGCAGCTTACAGCCCACTTAGAAATTATCGTACATAGAGAAATTTGCTCATCCACAGCTGTGTTGATTGATGAGTGTTTGGGCCTTTTCATTCCAACTTTGGCCAACACCAGCTGGTGACTCTAACTCCAAACCTTTCAGTGGAGTAAGCCGAGGCCATCATTGGCTTTATAGCACCGTAACTTCTGTTATTACATCAATCTCCTGTCATGATAAACTCCTGTTTATTAAAATTGTCTTTCCTGTGGGTCTTTTTAATAAACATTGTGCCTGCCATATTTGTCTCCAAGTTTCCTTTCCAGTGAATCTAAACTGTCATTTTTATCTTTAGTTGCCTCTATTAGTCACAGGAATTGCAATCAAATTCCAGAAGAGATAACTTGGGTGGGTTTATATGTTAGTTTTAAGGTTCACTGACATTCAACTAGAGACAAGGTCTTGCTATATAACCCATGCTGGCCATGAATTTGTAGCAATCTTCTCATATCTGCCTCAATGGGATTACAGGCTTGCACCACAATGCCTGGCTCAAACTTCATTTATTTAGATGCTTTCTATGTTAATTAAAAATTTTGGGGTTAGTAAAGGAATACTACTTGAAAACAAATATCAAAATTTTTTGAAAATCATTACAGCTAAAACAGTTACCACTAGTGTAAACAAGCTGATAGACAAATTCAAATCCTGTTAATGTGTGTTTCTGAATATAACTTTGAACTGCTGTGGAAAAGAAAAACGATATTTAATTAAGGAGCTTGGGGGAGAAGGCTACCCCTTCTGTAGGAACTGTGCATGGCCCACCTCAAGTCATATTACAAGTGCAGTGGTAGATATATTCAAAATGTAAGAATTTCAAACAACCAAAAAGTAAAAAGAACATAGAAAATGTCAATAATTTCATGGAGAATATCTCTCTCCAAAGCATAGCTATATTAAAACTTTAAAGTGGAAGCATTTAAATTTGAGTTAATTGGGGGCTGGGGATGGCTCAGAGGAATAAAGTGCTTCCCTGGCAAGCTCAAGGGC
>NW_004524823.1:1807244-1817113 GCF_000260255.1 Octodon degus
TAAGTCTACCAAATCCACTCATTTTTGTTTTTACTTCCTGTCATGGGAAATTCATAACCTAACTTTATGGTAATTTAACTACCTGGCAATTTAGTGCTATAAATTTATAAGTTCCTAAAATCTCTTCATCTTCAGTCTAAACCAATTTTTCTTCCTTAATTGTTCAAAGAGCATGTCTCTTCTGGGTTTGGATATCACAGACCAGAAACTGAAACTTAACTGATTATTGGGCCAATAAATTGGAGGATAGAAGCCTGTTTTACTCAATTTCAAAATCCTAATATCTAGGTGTTTCTTCAAAAGATTACACTAAGGACCAGATTATTTTTTCAAGACCTACATACTGTTTGATATTGTGACGTTCATCTGACAAATTTTAAGACTGGATTTGTGGAGATTTTCTGACTTGATTAGAACTCGATGGTAATTGGACTTTGGTAATGTCTTCCCATAGAGATTACCTAGTCATTACTATAGAAATTCAGGTGTAAATTACTTAAGTATTTTTTTTAATATAGAGTTTGTTTTTACTTTCCTTGCAAAGGACATGATCAATATAACACGGCACATGCACACACACACACACTGCACAAACACACACATACACACACACATTCACACTCCTACACAATATTTTCAGATCACTTCTTCATTTACACTACCAACATTCTTTCTCCACTACTACTTCTGAAATGAACTGCCTTCTAGAACGCATCATGACAAATATTCTGTTCACTCTACACATTCTACTATTCCATAGCATGAGTAATAAGGGATTACCTGTGAGAGCAGCTGTCAAGGCGCTGGCCAGCCTATTTATGTGGTACTTGTTATTGTTTGGCAAGGCTCCAACACAATTTGAAGTTTGTGACAAATATACAAGCACTTACAGCTCTTGTCATTTGATTTTCTCTTGGTCTTTTTATCCATCCTTTAAAAAAAATCCTCATCCTACCTGTGGTTTCTTTTTATCCTAATATAATTATTAATGTACTGCAAAAGTAAAGTGATAATTTTCAATACCTACACAAAGCTGACACTGTACATTAAAAGGATATGATTAATATTTATTGAGTGCTATCTGATTTATTGTGTCATGCTCATACTTTCATCTACATTGTTATATTTATTCTCATAAATCTCTGTAAGATGGGGCCGGGGAGTTAGCTCAGTAGAATAAGTGCTTGCCTGGCAAGCGCAAGGGCCTGAGTTCAACCCCTGGTTCCGCAAAAAAAAAAAAAAAAAACCTCTGTAAGTGTATCATTAACTTTGTCTATAGAGTATGATGTTATAGATAGAATTTAAATAGCTTGGTAAAAATTAACTCTAGAGCCTTTAAGTGTTATAGTTTGCAAGGTAAGTGCAGGTTTCTCTGATAGCAAGTACCACAGGGTCAGCACCCTAAATTTACCATTCAGGATGGCCTAAAGCCTTCCTTGTTTTCAAACAAAACAAAAGAATGTTGGCAAGTGTTTTTCTGCAAATGTCTTATCCTTCTTTAGTCAATTTCAGATATTTCACCTTTCTGTCAAACTCTACATTTTCATTTTTCTATTCTTACTTTAATAAAGTAATAACCTATCACAAGTTCATTCAGAATCTCTTTATATATAGATAACTAACCTACAATTTTCTTTCATTCTCATTTGTAAAATGCATGTGTTATGCATCAAGAATATTAAGTCAATAATTGAAAAATTATCATATCTCTCATTGGATTAAACTTGAATACTGACAATCATTTTTATATACAGCGTTCTCTTTTCAAATCTCTTTCTCCTTCCTCTCCTCCCTTTTTCCTCCCTTCTTTTTTCTTTCTTCTTTCTTCTCTTTTCATGTACAGTACTTTGTAACAGAAGAAATTTGTTTTACAAGTCTGTGTTATTTAAGTTTTTTTCTCTGAACCAATTTTTGATTAAGCAAGCGGTGGGATCACATTAACTCTTTCTCTGCCCTGCCTTTGTGCATATGCTAAAAATGTGCATTCTGCAGCTTTCTTAGAATTAGTTCTTAGTATTTTGCTTTCAATCATTACATCTTTAAAATACCTATGAAACACTTAGATCTTGGTACATTTAATTCAGGTTCTAGAATTTTAATTTTCACTTTAGCAGAAATTTATACTTACCCAGTGAGATAATATAAAAGACTTCAGAATAGGTGGAAATCTATGTAAATTGAAAATGAAGTGTTTAAGGAAAATGTTCAAACTCCAATGCTCTTAACCTTATAGGCAAAAATAGAAGAGTGATTTATTTCAAGAAAATATATACTTACTAGAAAAAATAGTGTGATAAATTCATATTAGCAATTCATACCAAGAAGATGTTGGCTCTTTTGTTACAAGGAATTAATGAAATTCTGTATTTCAGAAAGTGGCAATATAAATGGGTTTTTCTGTAATAGTTTCTTTGTTCCTGTAGATTCTTCATCATCTTTGATTCTTTCTTCAATTTTTTATTATTATGATAAGTATATGTTTTCAGTACATTAGGACTGCATTTCTCAAGGGACAATGGCGCACGCATAGAGCACCTCCCAGGGCTCCTTACCATCCCTTCCCTCCCTGCTCTTGCCTTCTCTCGGTTGGCCCCTTGCACATTTACAAAAGACCTCTCTTGTCTTCTACTACTACACCTTTCTTTTATTTTTCTCTTTATTAATACTCGATCTATATTTCATTTCTCATATAAAGGAAATAATGTGAAGAAAGGAAAAAATGTAAGCTTCATTGATTATTGCATCTCCTTCATATAATAGTTAAAATTTTATTCTGACGACATTTTAAAATCCATTAGCATTTTGAAAAGTACTCTTGCAGTGGTTTTGCTTTGAAATTTTACTTCAATTGTTACTGAAATTTCAGTATGTTAAATAAGAGATTTTCCAATTTTGGTATATTAGGCTATCTTTATAATTACAAATCTCTTTACTTCCTTTTGAGTAAGGTAGAAGCAATGAGTTATTCTTGATTTTTCTTATTCAGTTTTCGCTCACATTATATATTCACGGATGATGTTGCACTTCAGGGAATGTATGAGTTAAGATTCTCCAGAAAAACAGAATGAATAAAATAGATAGGTAGATTTATTAATGGTACAGCCTCAGGTAATTATGAAGGTTGACAAGCCTACTGAATCGCTTTCTGCAATCTGAAATGCCAGGAAACTCTGTGGTGTGGTTCGGTCCAAAGTCTGAGTCTGATGCTCTGAGAACCAAGACACCTACTCAGAATCCAAAAGCCTGCTAGCCAAGGTGAGGTGATGACTCAAGACCCAGACTGAGGTAGAAGGCCCCAAACCTGAAGCACCCATGTCAAAGGGTAAAAGAGTGTGTGTTTCTTAATTTAAGCAGAGGGAGCAGGTTTGACTTTCCCCTCTTCCTTCTCAGCAGATTGTGTGGCGCCAGAGCACTTTGGTGGGGACAACTATTGTATCAGTATAATGATTCCACGGTAAGCTCTCCAGGAACACGTCCACATCTGCCCACAAGCAATGATTTACCAACTTTCCAATCATCTTTTATTCCAGCCACATTGGCCTGTGAAATGAGTAAGAGTGATGTTCTTTCTCTTTATTTTTCTTCTTTAGCCATCACCACGAGGAAAAGAAATGATAAACCAAAAACATATTACTGTTTTATTGGCACAGAGGGATTACATCAAAAGGAAGGATTAGCACAGAAATTAGACAGCCTGCCTGGCATGGAAAATTGATATGTGTAGGCTTTTCCAACTTTTTAGGAGTTAGCAATTAATAAGAAGTTAATAATTATTAGTAGAATGAATAAGTAAGCTTAGCTTTCTACTGAGGTCAGTATCATGCAGGAGATAAAATTTCCAGTAGAGTAGAATCTATGTGGTCTGTATCCTCTATCTTCAATCTTTTATTCTAGAACGCAAAATAGTAAACCATTCTCTGGAAAATGTCCTCCAGACGTTACCACAAGTTGTAAGACTTTTATCTACTGATTTGATCACTTTGTGTGCATCACTTCGATGGAATACAATATCCAGCCGAGTCAAGAACTGTGCCTACCTTGCTCAAATTTATAGCCTCGTGAATATGAAAATAAAGACTCAGTTAAAATGGGCTAATAGAATGGATTTGCCTCTGCATGGAACCATTTTCAACTTACTAGAAAAAAGAGAGTGATTGTAAATTAATTTTCTATCCAATACATCATATATAGGCTGCCCACCAAATTTGTCATTAACTCACAGGCATCACTGACGTCATAGTGCATTATCAGTGACAATTGCCTTTTGTCAAAACCAGAACACACATATGCTAGATTAATTGTTTTACTGATTATGCAGTATCACTGGCAATGTAAGCTACAATTCTAGAACAGCTAAACTACTGTTGCCTAAAAACCATTTGATAAATATTCATTGATAAAAAGTTACATGCAAGTTAGAGGTCTTGTTTAATAACCCCCATTAATTTAAAAATTTCTAAATTTGAGAATTTTAATTTTTTATCAGCAGTGACTTTTGGCAGAAAAAAATATAATAAAGGGACTCAGGAATATTCACTGAGATGGAGGAAGATGACTACCACAGTTTCTCCACCTGATTCAGTTAAGAGAAACAATTTCATGAACGTGAGACTACACTCATCGTGTACTAGTAAGACAAAAATATTAAAATAAATGAATGAATGAATAAATAAATGAATACAGTAATCATAGGGGAAAAGTGAATTCCATAAAGGAAATTGAAATAAGTTAAAAGGAATAAATAATAAATGGTAGGTTATGCCCATGAGTTGTATGAACACTAGCTGTATACAGAATCTAGCAGAAAAATTGCAGAAATGAAAATAAGAACTGTGAGTAGTACAGGTAAATGGAAATTGTGTGTTGTTTAAATAACACTACTTTATAAACTTATCTTGGATACATAGATGGACCTTGGAAGGTTTCAATTCTAAGAACACACAAATAGTGACGCAGTGCTCACCCTGTCCGTGAGGGAGCTGGAAACCCAGTCTCCTGGCCCTGGATTCTTTTGCCACTTGCAATGCCATGGATAAGAGTCAAACTCTCACAGCTTTTCACCATCCATTGTATAATTAGTTTCCCAATAGTCCATCTGGTTTTCCTGCCTATGCCCCCTTTCACTGTTAGTTTTCTTTATAATTATTTGTTATCAGAAAGAAGTAATCCACATCCCCCATGAGTCTACCTTTCCTTTCAGGGATTCCCTCATCAAATAGGTCTTCTCCTCTCTGGTTGGTCTTTGCTTCTCTCCATTTCATTGATTCCTGTGATACTTCTTATCTTCTTACATATGAACATTACAATATTTTAACACATTTTTTCAGCCGTTTGTGAACACGGTAAATCTGTTTCTTTTACATGGTGCTCTTTATAACTGGATTTTTCTTTTTCAGAATCATTTATTTCTTTACTTGGCAAACTCAGCTTGCAAGTATTGCTTTAATTCTGTCTCTCCTGTGAGGCTTCTTCTGATCCTTGTATAGAGATGGGTGCTCTGCAAAAGTAAATTTATGCCTCAGCCACAGTATCACTTATATGATGCCTTGTCTGTCTGTGGACCAATTATTTCCAATGAGTCTGAAAACTCACTGATACATTTTCACTGGAAACTACATTATCTTTATAAACCTTGCTTAATCGTTTATTCTCCTTAAACTTTTGTCAGATGAATAAATTATGTTGAGGCGCTACCCTTTCAAAAAACAAGGAAATTGAATTTCCTAGATGTGTTAAAAAATTCTTCTGAATATGATGGCTTGACATGTAAATCAAATTACATCATCAATTGTTGAAATAAAAATATTACAGTAAATGTAGGGGAAAGTGGATTCCTAGAAATATTAGGGGTGAGTAAAGCTTTAGTAATTACTTACTGGTTTTAGAATTTTCATGATTTTATGTTGAAGCTCTAAATGCCACTTATGAGTTTAGGGAATATTTCAGTAAAAAGGTATTATCTTCCCCAAGAGTTTAGTTTATGCTGAAGTAATGATGGTAACAGATTCTTTTAGAATTTATGTCAAGAAAAGCTAAGTACATGGATTCAAAATGAATATGGATTAACTGGTTGCAAAAGGAGATTATGTAGATCAATGAAAGAAGAACTGAAATGAAAATCATGGGCACAAACAATATTTTTGTAGTAGGTCATTCTGTGTACAAATTTAGATTTCTAGAGTAGACTGATGGACAAATAAGCTTCTCTTTAAAAAAAAATCTCCTATTTACTTACCAGAAATAGTATTACAGAATCAAATACGTACAAGGTATTAGTGTCACATTTAAATTAAGTCATCATCATTATCACATTTTAAAACTTTATTAACCTACCTATTATCTCTTACTTGAGTCTAATACTGGTTTAAGTACTTTCCTAAATCTAAAGTAATGCAAACCTGGAAATTTTGCATACCCACTGGGACCTAGTGTTATTTCAGGTTTTTCTCTATAAACAAGTCTTCAAAACTCGTACTTCCGCAATTTAGTTTTGTGACCTAAGCTCCATTTTTTTTTCATGTTTTAAAAATAAAGTTTAAGGGCCGGGGAGATGGCTTAGTGGAATGAGTGCTTCCCTGGCAAGCGCGAGGGCCTGAGTTCAATCCCTGGTTCTGCCAGAAAAAATAAATAAATAAATAAAAAATAAAGTTTATCAAATCATAATGTTGTCTGAAGTTACCACCTTGGTCAAATCAACAGAGAGTTTCCAATGTAGTCTATCATTCCTTAATCAAAGTCACCAACTTATGAGTGCTTCAGCATCTACAGATGACCATTGACTAGCCAGGCAGACTTTCCAAAATAGCCACAGTGACTAATTCATCTTGTCAAATTCTCTTGCCTTTCTGTGTCCCTTTTGAATAATTCCTTTTGGGAAATTAGCAAGTCTTGCTGCATTAAAGCCAGAGCTCTTAACACAAGCTCCTTTCACGAATTTACACAGGAAGGTACTCGTCTCCTAGCTGGGGTCCTGACGCTCATTTTCTGCCATGCATGCCATGTGTGCTGCTTCTTTGGGGGTTTGCTTAGGTTTTATTTCACAGATTTATTTCCTAAAATTGATACATACCTTCACACACAATTTGTTATTTTAGAACATTTTAATTTTTTATAACAATGTAGATTAAAAATATGAATTTATCTCTTAAGGATTAGGAAAATAATAAAATAAATTTTTGTACATGTAGCTATTCTTTTCAATTACTCAAATATTAGAATGTGTTCTAATGATGATGATGATGAAGTTGTGTACACAATTATTTGGATAAGTCAAAATCCACAATTCATTTTCACTGTATTTCATTAGTAAAAGGGCATATTTTAACAGTTGAAGATTTTTTATGATCATAGAAGCTTTGTATATCTCCACAGAAGAATTAAAAACATCATACCATAGCAATATATGAGCACCATGTTTATAGCAGCACAATTTCCAATCACTAAGTTTGGAAACAACCCAATGACCCATCACCTGAGGAATGAATAGAAAAGATGGTGTTCTTACAAAATGGAGTATAGCTGAGCTATACAGAAGAATACACTTGTGATTTTTATAAGTAAATGAATGCAACTAGAGATCATACTCATAAGTGAAATAAATCAGACTCATGTAGTAAGCACCGTATTGCCTCCCTGCTGAGAGGGGCTGAGTGAATAAATAAGGTCCAAAATGGACAGCAGACTCTGTGAAATGGAGATTGTGTAAAAGGAAAAAAGAACTAAGATGGGGGAAAAGGGAAAGGAAAGAGGAAAAAAGGGGAAAAATACAAAGCAGTTATACTGCTAGTTTCTCTCAGTCTATCATAAACAAAGGTTTGGGCTAATATCATTTGCAGAATTTTTGCACTCTACATTAAAGGTAACAATACTTGATGCATTAACTGCTGTTTTTCTCCTATCATTTTGTTATGAAATTTCATTTTACTTTTGTCCCATAAAATAAAAAAGACAGAAAACCATAAATAAAATATTCAGAAGTAGTGATATTTGTGGATATTGACTGGACATAGCCCTCATAGGATAAGGAAAACTATTATCAAGAAGACATAAGAGAAATATTTATATAAGTATATACAGAGTCCATCAGTAAATGTATATATATTTTTGTACTAATAAACATCTGGAAGCTGATGGCTACCATGTTGTATACTTCTTGTAATTGTACAGCCAAAGGCAACTTGTACTAATCTCACCAGGTCTCAATAAATCTAATATTAAAATATTTACACAAAATTTTCTTTCCCTTTTCAATGTAATAATATATAATTTATATATAATATATCGTAAACAATATAACACATGGTATTATGGTGTTACAAAGCAAATATAAAGGAACAAGACTTGCAATATTTGGGTTAGTGCTGCTAAAGGCAAGCATCAGCACCACGCGTCTTTAGCCTTGTTACACTCTTACTTCTCACCTTGTTATTTTACCTGCTACGTGGTGCAATTGGTGTGGCAGTTGAGCTACCACAATGTGATGGGATAGAAAAATACAGGAAAGAATATTCACCTGTGTGTCTCTGGTACTTGCGTTTGGTTTCCAACAGAACTCTGAGTTATGAGTGGAGTAGACAGAGCCAAAGGTAGGGTTATTTGCCTTGCAGGATTCTGAGGCTTTGGAATGCTTGAAAAAGGAAATTGTCTCTGTGTACATATTTTCCTAATTGAAATTCAGAATACTTCAAAGAATACTATGGCTTTCCTGTGTGTATTTTCTAGTTAATCACATTTGCTTTTATAAAATATGCAATATTTAGACCATAGTTGGGAGTTTGTGCTGTGCACTCGTGAAGATTCTGTTTGCCAGCCTCATAGTTCTGCTCTGTGAAATGTGCGGCTGATTAATTTATGGAGTCTGATATTGAGAGATCATAGAATAGTTTTGGTGCTGTGTCTTTCAAAAATGTCGGAATACAATTTTAATTAAAAATTAAGAGGTGATTGGATGCAGAAAATGTGGCAGATATTATACACAATGAAGCACCACTTGGCTATAAAGAAGGATAAAGAGTCACTTAGAAGAAAAGGGATATGCCTTGAGACTCCAATGCTAAATGGAATAAATCAGCCTAAATATGGTATGATTTCTTTTATAAAAGAAGACAAATGCTTGAATAAAATAAGGAACAAAATGAAAGATAGTTAATAGGAAACAGGGAGAGAGATCATTTGTCAAAGGGAACGGGAATGGAAGGACTTGAAAAGGGAACTATGATGGACCATGCACACGTACCAGCTCCCGCATGATGGAGTAACCACTTGGGATTGCAAACAGGCATTAACACAAATTAAATTTAAAAAATGCAACACCGAAGCACAAAAAAAAGAAATACAATTTATTTCAATGAATGTAATGTAAGTGCTGTTCTTTTTACAGACAGCTGTTTCAAGAAAGTCAAAAGAAATATTCTGTATTTGGATATTAAGAACTATGTTTCAGGAAAAAGAAAATATTGATTTTGTGCTATATTTATTTTGATATAACAGTTTTAGAGAGGGATATAAATAATTATTTGTGCTACTGCTCATATCTGGACTTCTTTCCCAGAAGTGTCAGCAGAGCAGGAAATCTACTGCTAATGAAATAAAAGTGAAAAATAAATAAATAAAAGTGAAGGCAGTCCTGTTTTAAATTATGAACGATATATTAAAGTGGCAAGTACTGGTAGGATTTTTTTTTTAATTTTTAGTAAGGGTCTACATGGTCTTCAGGGTCTCACCACACAGATCGGACTCGTAGTGATCTGCCTGTGTTCAGCCTCCCAAGAGCTGTGATTACAGGTGCGCACCACCACGCCCTGCCTCAGTTGCTTTCTCAGCTGGCCCCCGGGGTGGGGATGGCAAGGCACACCAGGGATTGAACCTCA
>NW_004524823.1:1817213-1821100 GCF_000260255.1 Octodon degus
TTCCCAGAAGTGTCAGCAGAGCAGGAAATCTACTGCTAATGAAATAAAAGTGAAAAATAAATAAATAAAAGTGAAGGCAGTCCTGTTTTAAATTACGAACAATATATTAAAGTGGCAAGTGCTGGTAGGATTTTTTTTTTTTTTATTTTTAGTAAGGGTCTACATGGTCTTCAGGGTCTCACCATACAGATCGGACTCGTAGTGATCTGCCTGTGTTCAGCCTCCCAAGAGCTGCGATTACAGGTGCGCACCACCACGCCCTGCCTCAGTTGTCTTCTCAGCTGGCCCCCGGGGTGGGGATGGCAAGGCACACCAGGGATTGAACCTCAACTGCTGTCTTTGTCTTTTTTTTTTTTTTAACTGTGTGCCTCAGGGCTTCAGTTTTGCTGTGACATATCTGTGCTAATCATAGACCTGGAATTGTAAGGAACTGGAAATGAATATTAGAAGGACCTTTGATTGATTAACTCTGCTAAAAGAGAATCAGTCCTTCCTAATCTCAGTTTCTGTTCAGATGCTGACAACTCTGTTAGCAGAACATAGTATTGAAATCTATCAATTTCACCTGAATTAGAGATCTGAAAAAAATAGTTTTGGACCTCAGCAAAGGAAATAATTTGAATCCTAATCTTCCCAAGTTATCAGCTCTATTTATATCAAGCCCCACTAACACAATTTAGGTAAATGTTTTTTGTGGGAGTAAGAGAACCAGTAATTCAGACCTGACGGCTTTCCTTCTGTGAGTCTGGGTGGCTGGTGACAGCCAAGACTTGAAGATTAACATCTGTACTACAGGTTCTGCCCATTCTGAGTGGTCCTCTGAAGCCCTCAGATTTTTGCTTCCCCTAAGTTCTCATTACTGGAGATTTTTATAATCAGATGGAGAATATTTTCTTAATTTAACATTTCAAAAAGAAAGTTTAAAAATTCATCTTTCTTAGGCAAGGACAATATATTGTGCATGCAGCCGTTTGTATAATGATACCAAGTTTGTGACCAATCATGGCTGTTAGTCTCTGAGCTATTCAGGTGACAGTAAATTTGGATAGAAGCTCATTAGACTTGGATCAGTTTCTTAATAAGATAAAATGTGAATAGTAAGACAAAATATAATTTTGTATGGAAAAGTGTGTACATCAGTATTGGTAAGCCCCTGAAGCTACAAGTGAAGAGGAAAATCATTTAGTCCTGGGTATGGAAATTCTGGTAAGGAGGAAAAATGATCAGCCACCTCATGCTGTTCTTTATTTAACAGTTACCCAAACTATGTTAAATCTTGGCATTGAATTTGTTTATTTACTCATTATTTTGTATTTACTTCAGGCTAATTATGTATGTCAGTACCTTGTATTTACATGGATTCATCCAAGATCTTAAATATAGGAAAATAGGGATTCCATAAAGAATTCTATGGCAAGTAATGTGTAAAAAATACATTCTATCAAGCATGCATTTCATGTCTTTAGCAAAAATACTTAGTTTGGGGATCAGAGATATAGCTAGGTCAGTGGCACAATGCTGGTCTGGCAAACTCAAAGTCCTGAGTTTGAGTCCCAGTATCACCACACACACCCCCCGCAATTATTTTCTGTTCTTTATTAGAATGATAAGAAAGTGAAGAACATAGGGGAAAGGAAATAGCCTTGAGAATAATTAAAAAATGCATATGACTCTGGGTCTCAGGCAGTGTTTTTCAGCAAATGAAATATTGACAGTTAATTCTAAAGCAAATTTTACTACAAGTGTAGTATTGCATAGTTTATTTCATTATAAAAGCTTGCTTTTCCCTTTATTGATCTAGGTAACCTTAAATGTAGTAATTTTAAGTATTCTGTAATAAAAATACAATGGATAAATATATTTCAGTAAATTTAAGGATAATTTGCTATGTAACTGAAAGTAAATAATTAGAATATTAAAAATTAATATACCTCTTTTTTGTAATATAATCAAATAATATGCCTACAAGTTAAAAGATATCTCTGCTAAAATTAGAATATGTATTTAAACTGTAGAAACAAATGACCTTGGGCATTATCTTTCATGAAGATTTCCATTAAAAAAAAAGAATGTTCCATGTTTCAGAAATAAATGCAATCATTCTGCCAAAAAATTATAATTTTTAATTGTCCTTCAATCTCATCTACTCTGGGTTCCAAACCATGCTCTAGGTATCTTTAGGGAGCACAGTGTTTTTTGCTTCATCCCAGCTAACAGTCAATGTCAGGTCTGTGGAAACTTGTCAACACAGATGCCCAGATGGACAGGGACCTCATCTTGTCTACTGAGGGCCACTGCTACTGCTTTGTCTCATAATAGAAGTTTGGGCCATTTAATACAATGAAGTTGAAAAGCAGTCAGATGGTGGCCCCCACAGATACCAAGAATGATAAATGGTAAGGTTCTGGAAAGGTAGTAATCAGTGAGGTCTGAGAGAGGGAAACAGCACACTGAGTCCGGAAAATGACACCTGCAAATCAACACGAGAAAGATGCCTTTACGTTTTTATGTAACTTAGAAAAAATAAAGCCATTACACAGGAATGACAGATATAGGTAGGTAGGTAGATAGATAGATAGATAGATAGATAGGTAGATAGATAGATAGATAGACAGATAGATAGACAGATAGAAGCTGAACGCTATGAGAATCATTTTCAGAGGCTTGTAATTTTGTGTTTTTAACATACTTTTAGATTTTATAGCTTACACTAGCTGAACATTACCTAGAGATCACGGGTTAAAAATTTGTTCCCATACTCAATTTGACTTCACTGTATCTCCTGTTCTTTTTCTCAAAAATAAACTTAATTTTGTATTCTTCCTAATCAAACTTCAAGATAGAGGCCCATTTTCTAATCTTCTGTTTGTAATCTTATAAATTCTTACAAGATTAATTAGCACATAACAGGACAATAATACTGAATCTATGTATTTAGAATTACTCTCAAAAACATGTAGATGCTATTTCTCTCAATAATCTCCTAAGTATAATAAGTCAGACATTATCTATGTTTACGCAGGAATGAATCAAGGTTCACAAATTTTAGATAATTAAGCTGAGGACAAGCGCTTCCAAGTGATGGAGTTAGTACCTTAGTTTCCTGTCACTGAAAGATAAAGCTTCTTTGTCATGCCATCTTGGCCTTTTAAAACTAGTGTATGCTAGGTTTCCTTCTACATAAAGCAGAGAGAGTGAGGCGCCATCCACTATTTTCCGTTTTGCACCATGCTACATGTTTTCATTTTTAACTATTGATCCTCCTTGTCCTTGGTGGAGATTATGTCTCCACTTCAGTTGCTGCATTAACTTAGACGCCCTAGATGAGTTCTTCTGCGTGACAGTACTGCCAAAGAAAGGAAATGCAAGCCTAGAACTAAATAAAGACTTATCATACTTGTAGGATCAGAAATAAAATTGTATTTAAAATAAAAATTTATGATCCAACTGAACCCTTGAGGTGTACACCTGGTTGGTTGCTGGAAATCCAGCCTAAAGAGATCCCTTGCTTAACTGATGTGTTTCTTTTGACTTTAGAAGAAGAAAATTGTAGAAGAGTGAGTTTTCAGAATTTAGGGAATATAGACGTGAAGGTAGTTTGATGGCCTATGGAAAAATGTTCTTTCATAGTAACAACAACAAATCTATAGGAAAAGTCAGATATTGAATGGACTAAAGGATAGCTAGCTCCTGATAAACAGGGACAAGTGACTTCTTTTCCTTAAGTAACTGTCCTCACTTCTAGTTTGACACAATGATGCAAAATTTTTCTTGTGCTAAATGGAAAAGTGGAGGCTTTTAATATATATATAATGCTCCTCCCAATTCAGTTACCTGTATAATAATGAAGGGAAGTACTTCATCCCTTCACAGTTTGACCTGGTGAT
>NW_004524823.1:1821200-1821648 GCF_000260255.1 Octodon degus
TTGGGTGCTCCTGTGTTTGGTGCATACATATTTATGAGTGTTACCTCTTCCTCTTGAATTTTTCCCTTTACCAGTATAAGGTGGCCTTCTTTATGTCTCTTTATCCTTGCTGGTTTGAAGTTTAGACTGTCTGAGAATAGGATTGCTACCCCTGCTTTTTTCTGAGGTTCTGGGCATGTAGTATTGTGTTCCATCCTTTGACTTTCAGGCTATGAATGTCTATGAGTTAAATGTATTTCTTGTTTGCAGCATATTGTTGGATTTTATTGCCTAATCCACTGTGCTAGTCTATTGCTCTTAATTGGTGAATTGAGTCCATTTACATTGATGGTTAGAACTGAGTTGTATTCACTTACGGTTGCCATGTTATTTGCCTGTTGTCCTTTACACCTTTTTCTTCTGTGTTTAATTGCTTGCCCTATTTAGTTGGTTGCTTCTGATCTCATTC
>NW_004524823.1:1822208-1825416 GCF_000260255.1 Octodon degus
GTTTCACCTATAATTTCAATGAAACTAAGACAAGCAACGTGGTATCCTTTGCGCTATCCTTAACACCATCTTGTACAGGTGGTATATCGCAAATGAAAGTAGACTTAGCTAAAACAGGTAATTCTTATTGGGTTGGACTGTGTTCTTCAAAGACAGTACTTTGTTTTGTCAAACTTCTAAAATGCTTAAGCGTTGCTAAGGAACAGAGAGCCAGCCAAGATTGCTTAAACTCTATTGACTTTACTCATGTACGTGGTTTCACATGTTCATTGGGCATCAAATTCTTGTAATAATCTGCAACACAAGAAAGTAATGAAGATCACAGCATAGAACAAAATCACTGAGACCCAGAGTTATAGACATCTTCTTTCTGGCTTTATTGACATGCAAAATTCTGGAAAATGTTGTTTATTTCCATCATCTTCCACTTTGATAAATTTTCTTTTTCCTTATATGCTCCTTCATATTCCATCCATTCATTTCTCCAGAATTTTTGAGCCCCATCTGTAACCAGAAAACTTTGTATCCACTTAAGTTTCCCCCACTAAGCTTATTCTAATGTTAGAATCATAGGTGGCAGCTCAGTTATGAAATTCCTATCAAAATCTTAACACTTTCTTCTTCATTATATACTAATCAATGAAAATCTTGCTGAAAGTTTTATGTCAGAGCAGTAGACATACTACTTGCTGCACAACTTAGTGTTGTGTCTGCAGGATGTTTTTGTTTAAACTACAGCTAGTGCTAAAAGTTTATGTATTACAAAATAATGTGCTTTTAGTGGGGAATATTCTCATGTATTATCATTAATAATATTATTAACAATAAACATTTCCTAATATTATAGTTTGTGAGGGAGTGGTTTATATGTTAATACTAATAAAATAAATGTTGATGGGGATGCTCCCTAGTGGTCCTAATATATGTAATAACCCTTTACCAAAGCAGCTGCTCTGCTAGCATATTATATCACGTAGTCATTGCAGGCATTCGTTACATGCACTGGGTCGGGCAGCTATTTCCTCTCTCTTGCTGTAAAGCCAACTCCTCTCCCAGCTCCAGGATTCATTTGAGAGCTCAGTGGCTGACCTAGCAGGCATGTGGCCAATTGGCTGTAGGCTGTGGGTTTCAGTGCCAGACAGAATGTCGCAGGACCCACTCAAAGCTGTTGGTAAGTGTAGATTAGGATTACACTCATTATCTGCTTCTACTTCCCTGTAGAAATATGTCACAAGAACAAATAAGATAATTTAGAAGAAGCACTTTGAGATTCTAGGAAGACAACGCATTCTATTCGTTCAAACTATTGTAGTTTTTACTATTGTTAACAATTGCTGTATTGCAAGGGTCCTCGAGGTAAGGTCTACAACTTCACTGTTACTGGATTTGAGCATAAAGATTCGGCAAAATTGGTTACAGTGATTCCAACCTACCAAGATACTGTGAGATTTCTCCTTTCACTGAATTTGAAGTTATGAAATTACTTCCATTTCCAAGTCTGTTTGTAATATAAGCAATTTACTTTGCAAATAAAGGGTATTTTTCACAGCTGACATCCAGTAATTTCCAATAAAAACGTTAGCTCAGTTGTGAATTCATACAGAGCCATGTACTAAGGGGATGCTATTTTTATTTTCAAGGGATAAACAGTATATGAATGCCTAGCTTGTTTTTATTTTTAGTGTTTACCTTCTCTGAAAAATGATGAAGTCACAAATTAAAAAAAGAGGAAAGCATACATGAATGGAAGCTTATGAATAAAAGCTTATGAATGGGGAAAAAACAGGAAAAACTTGCTATTAAAATTGCAAGCTATATTAATTTAAGCAAAGTGATTTGCTGGTTTTCTTTTTGCATAGACAGAAGGTAGAAAATTTTTAAATTTTTTCTTCTCTGAGGCTTTCTTGCATTCATTTTATAGGTTAACTGCCCTATTTCCCCGACTGCCTAAATCCTAAGGAGAGACCCTCGTCAGGATTATTCAAGCCAAGAAAATAAATGTGGCCAGAGGTCTGAGGCTTTACTTTAGCCTCATGACAATCAATGTTTTGTCCCTTTAATCATCTTCCTCTTTCTCTTTTAATCATTTGTATCTGACAGAGAACAGTTTGCCTTCTAGAACAGCAATGTCCTTATTATACCTCAGCAACACCTTCCCAGGGGTAGACTTTTTTCTCTTAGGACATTAAGGACTCTGTTTTACATCTGACATTTTCAGTATTGATGAAAAATGGAAACATTTTAGTTATTCCTAATCTTCTCTGGGACAAAAATATGCTGAGCCCCACAGCGTCAGAACATGTTCTTTATTTGAAATGTTAATACATTATAAGAACTGTATGCACCAGACAAAGTAATAGACAAAACTTATTCACTAGAACAAAAATATACTCAGGATTCTGATATGATCTTTTTACAGTCCTGCGTCTCACAGAAATCAAGTTTGTATATCAAATAATATACACTCAAATGTTGGAAAATTATATTTATTATTAGTTCTAATAACAGCATTTTCTTTTATATCCAGAATCTAATAGAATTATCAAAGTGTATTATTAGAGCTGAAGATACTAAATCAGATTCACATTATTTTACCTGAAATGTATGAATGGCTAAAAAAAAATCTATTTTACAAAATCTACCTAAAACCAGAGATAGTTGTAGTATATATTTTCAAGTAGCTAGCACAAACAGAGAAAGATCATTTATATTTTGATAAAGAGATGACTATTTAAATCAGTATGCATTTATTAAAATAAGCAAAGGAATTTATTTAATTTGGTGTTTGAGTTTTGTGGAAAAGAAATGATACACCTAGGAAGACACCCATTCACTAGACTGTCTTATAGTGAAAGGCTACCAAATTTGTGGCTTATTTTTTGATGATTTCTAATACATTAATTATGGATAAATGCTCGTGGTGACATTTTTGTTGTCAGAACTCAGGGGCTAAGAAAAAAGTGAGGTGAGGACGCTTTGCCATGTTCCTTCCTACTGAAAATCATTGCAGTCATCACAGAGCAGGAATTTTAGGATGACTTCCTTCAAAACCTCTTCTGTGGCACGTGTGATCTAAGGTCTGCAGCAAAAGACGTCAGGAGCTGTTGACATGTGCTCAAAACTTACAAGTCTTTAAGATTTAGCTTTTTAAGATTTCACTTTAATTTCTATTTCCAAATAGTCAATGTTGCTACAGATGTTTCAGATA
>NW_004524823.1:1834200-1838093 GCF_000260255.1 Octodon degus
AAAATTGCACTCTGAGTTCCTCTATATCTTTCTGCTGTTTCTTGTTACTATCGACGCTCTTAATTCATGCATTTGAGCTGAGCTAGTGTCCTCCGCACTTGTTCTGTGTGGGTACTCGGTTTCCTCCATGTTTCTGCATTTGATTATTTACTGAAGATGTTATTAATTGAGGGAATTCTTTTTTATTTTCAATCTGAGTTCCTCTATACCTTTCTGCAGCTTTTTTTTTTTTTTTTAATTTCAGAAGCCCTTGATTCATTGCTTTCGGCTGTGTGATTCCCAGTTTGTTCTGTGTTAGTGTTCTCTGTACTTGTTATGGGTGGCGTTGGGTTCTGTGGTTGCATTTTGTTCCTTCTCATCATTTTGTATAGCGGTTTCTTCTGACTTTTAATGTAGATCTTCGATGTATTTATAACCTTACCAAGTACTGAAGTTCAGGTGCAGATCTACAAAGTTTGAATTTATCCAGCTGTGCCTTGCTTGTGTCTGGCTGCTGTGCTCAGCTCCTTCCTGCTGCTGCCCTTTGGGTGCACCTGTTGTGCCCCTCTGGCAAGTTTTTCTGCTGCTGTACTAGCTGGGTGGTTCTATCCTCTACACCCACTTCAGGAATTGCAGCTGCAGCATTACACCCCTGGCCTGTATGCCAAGCCTGAGCTGAGCCTCGAGGGGACAATGTGGAGTAGTGGGGAGAGGCAGCTCTCCCACACACTCACCTGGCCTGGGCTAGGAATGGGTCTGGGGGTTTCCAGAACGCAGCAGAAATTCCTCCTCAGTGAACAGGGTAGGGGTGGTGCTGCGGAGAGGTGGGTGACGTCCTAAGGTGGTGGAAGAGTGTCTCACCCACGTTGAGCCTGGGCTATCACCAGTAATAGGTCCCGCTGGTGCAGGGTAGTGGGAAGCTCTCCCACATATTCACTAGACCTGGGCTAGGACTGGGTCTGGGGGTTCCCTGAATGCGGCAGAAGTTCCTACTTGGCGGGCAGGGTGTGGGAGGTGCTGCAGAGTGGTAGAGGGCATCCCTAGGCATTGGAAGAGGGTCTCACCCATGCTGCGCCTGGGCTGGGACCAGTAATAGGTCCCGCCAGTGCAGGGTAGCCGGAAGCTCTCCCACACACTGACAGGGCCTGGGCTAGGATGGGTCTTGAGTTTTAATATAGACCAGCATCATTATAAATAATTTATTTCACTTTTTCAAATCCTGTTAAGGGTAATAACTTACTTATTTAAATTGAGAAGTGTAACTGAGGAGATTTAATGAAATGATCCACAGAAACTAAATTATTAAATATAATCACAAAGTTTCAAATCTAGGTATACCACTTTTCCCAACTGCCTTTTGATATTTAGTTGAAAAACAGGAAGTTAGTTACCTGAAAGGGCATTGTAATTGGTCAACTGGTCTTTGTCACTTGAGATGATTGGTAAAAAGAATATAATGCTTGTTTATTTTATTTATTTATTTATTTATTTTTATAATGTTTGTTTAGAATCATGGAATTTTAGAGTTGGAAGAAAAAAAGCAAATTTGTATGACCCAAAACTTCTCAATTACAGAAAAGTAAAACTAGACTCTAATTATAAAATGATCAAATGGCTTTATAGAAAAATTATATCAAATGAACATTTAATGATGATTGGTTTCATAATCTAACACCATAACATGAGCATATATCATAAAATGCACCCCTCATTATAGAAAAAAGGTGTTACAGACAGAAGATTATGATGGGAAGGATACAGAAGAACTAAGAAACTAGTTATCATATTCTTCATAGGGTTTAAAAGAAAAGCAAAACCCATTTAACATCATAAATACCTAAAATTTTATTTTATTCTTATTTATCTTATTTTATTTTTAATTAATTTTGTTGAGAAAGAAGTAGCAATGTGAAAATAGGTCAGTAGGACAGTTACAACAATGAATACATTGCACATTGTTGTCTTCATTGTAGTTATTCATAGCAAAAGATGCAGCCATGATATCTTGTCTAAACAGTATTAGTACAAATCTTTCTTCTCCTTGAACTAAGAGAAAGTAGATGTATATCTAACCTAACTAATATGTATATACATATATATTTTTTCATTACAAAATGGTCCTTTATATCCCATTTTTTGTTTAGTTTTGTCAGAGATAGGTATTTCATTGCCATTCAAATATTGTAGGTGCCTGAATTCAGCAAAATAATCCAATATAGACCAGGAGACCATAATAGTAGTTGGTTATTTGCAGGACTGGCAATGTCAGAGGCTGTTGACTTGAGTCATTTACAGCTCAGCATATTAATGTGTCATTACATTTTATACCTCATGTTTATACTTTTCTGCTGGATGGTTAAGACCAAGATAAAGCAAGACTTATATAGCAAATTTTAAATTTGAAGTAAGACTAAGCATTCTCAATGCAGCAGTACCTATATTCAGTATTTCTACATTTTTATTCACCTTACTAGCCACAACACTTTAAGAACTATCAACAAGTACAATTATATATGGGTAACATGAAATGCTATTGTTAAGCATAGTCATTTTATAATTATCCATCAATTTACTATTCATGGTTAGAAATATAATAGCTGAAGTCATTATAGCTAATCCTCTCTTTACCTTTCTTTATTAATGTGTGTTTGACAATAATGGAAAATATTGAAGCAATACAACTTGTATATTACTGTCAAGTTTACGTAATCTGTCACCTTAAGCTTCTCTCACTTTTTTTTTTTTTTGGCAGAACTGGGTATGGAACTCAGGCCCTTGTGCTTGCCAAGCAAGCCTTATTCTACTGAGCCATCTCCATAGCCCCTAAACTTTATTTAATTTTCCGGAAGTTTAGGGGAATAGAAAGTGCTTACTGGAGAATGGTAGTGGAGTGGGGAGTGATGACATAAATGTTTTTGGCAGAACTGGGTATGGAACTCAGGCCCTTGTGCTTGCCAAGCAAGCACTTGTTCTACTGAGCCATCTCCCTTGCCCCATCCCTCACTTCTTGTATGTGCGTGCATGTTTGTATGTAATAAGAATGCTTAATTTTAGTAGATTACTAAAACATATACATGCATAGTGTTATTTCATATACATATCTATATATTTCATATACATATACATATTATAGTATCATGTATATATGGTAGTTACATTTACATACATGGTAGTATTACTACTAAGAAATACACAGTGTAGTATTATTTCTTATACTTATATACAGTACCTTAGATCTCAGAGGTTATGCATTTTGCATAACCAACACTTTGTTCTCCTTGACCAGCATCATTCCACTTCTTGCGATTCCCAGCCATTGCCCACCAGCTGACCTTTTTAGACTCTATATGCATAAGTACAAAAGTATAGTGTTTGTCTATGTCCATCTTGTTTCACTTAGCGTAATGTCCAGGATAAGGTTCCATTGTGTTTCTGTGTTTTGTGTGTATACAAGTGTAGGTGCTTTATCCATCACAAGCACTTAAACTGTTGCCATAATTTGGCTCTTGCGAGGAACATTTTTATCCAAATATTAAGTACTAAAAATTTTGGATAGCTCTATTGTATTTTTAGTTTATAAACAGCCTTTGGTGTAAAATGTCTTCATTCTACGTACTTTAATTTCAGAACATGTCCTCTTGTGAAAAATGTATGTTCAGGATTTTCTCATTTTTTAAATCCTCATCTTTCACAACAAAATGGCATAGTATGGAAAATCTATCAATAGTAAAAATTATTTCTAAGCTTTCTGGAGACTAGAAAGCCTATGATCAATGTGTCAGCACACGGAATGTCTGATAAGGATTTATGCCTTGTGGATGGCACCTTTTAACCATGTCCTTACAGGATAGATGGTCTAAGGGGTGACCATGTTCCTCTTTGTATCTTTTATAAGGGCAATAAATCATATAGTG
>NW_004524823.1:1838193-1840281 GCF_000260255.1 Octodon degus
ACTAAGATAATTGTACTACTAATTTTTAGTAGTTCATTGAACAGAACTGTGAGTATTAATATAGTTTGACCAATCTTATTGCTTATATATGGTAATCTGGGGGCTGGGGAGATAGCTCAGAGGTCTAAGCACCTGCCTGACTAGCACAAGGACTGAGGTTCAATCTCCAGTACCACTTACTGTGTTGGTCCCACGCCAGGCTGGCCAAGCTGGCCATTGAACTGGGCATGGTGGTGCATGTCTGTAATCCCAGCACTGGGGAGGTTGAAACAGCCTCTGAGCAACTACTTTGATGATAAAAAATGCAATATAATAATCATTGTTAAATTTTTATCAAATCCTGTATTGCTTTTATTTTTTATTATTCTCTTTTACAAAAAATGTAAAAGAAAAAAAAAAGTTAATGAAATGATAGATGGGTAGCACCAGGACAAAGTGTCCTGAAGGGTTTTCTTCCTGGAACAGAAACATGGTGTGATGAAAAACAGAAAATTAAAAGATTTTCCCCCTTTGTCTTAATTTGTTTAACATTGAAAGTGTCACGTGTTTACAGGAGAATAACTTAGATGAGAACCTGATTGGCATGTTAAAGAGAAAATGTCAGGAGTTGGAGATTTGTTCTCCACAAAAGGTTGAAATTGCTGAGCTTAGAACTCAGACAAAATTAGAACTTGTTAAATAATAAAAGAGTTAGAAACATTGCTTTCTAGGAGTCCACTAAGCAGAGGTTCCTATTTAAAATTATTACTGATGTTTAAAAAGTATATTAGCCTAGCCCTAGAAATGTGATTGTTTAGTTAGAAATTACATTATAAGTGACAATGAGATGAGACATGTTTGTCATTGCTTAATTGAATATGAAGTTCCTGTGAACTTGAAAATCTGTGTTCAATAGAAATATAATATATATTTCAAAAATTTTAAAATAAAAGCGTAATTCTTTTGAGAGTAACGAGGATTTCACTTAATCAGAATTTTTGCTGACAAAAAGTCCTAATAAATGAACAAAGTCCTAATAAATGAACAGCTGAGATTCCAATTTTGTAAATTGTTTTCATTATATGTTTTTGATTCCTCTGTAAATTAAAATGTACAGAGAGTGGTTTTAGGAGAGGTGTTATTGACTATTTTAGAATGAATATCAAATTAAACTAGTATCACTCTATCTGAGATACTTTTCCAATCATTGCTGAGACAAAATACCTAACCCTTTTTAAAGAGGAAAGGTTCACTTATGGAGGCTTCAGTCCATAATCTCCTGTCTCAAAGGCAGAGAGACACATGGAAGAGTGCAAACTGATCATGGTGGTGGGAGACCGAAAAGGCAAATGGAGCAAATGGGGAGTCAAGTCTCTTTCTGTCTGTTGTATTGTATCCAGTCTACTGGCATGTATGTGTGGGGGATTGATCCCAGAATTGCAAACTCTAGATTCAGCCGCTTCTGAGATAGTCCTATGACCATGTGTAGCTTTGGGTGGATGTGCAGTCAAATCCCTGACACTCGATGAGTTTTTTTTCCATAATTTTATTGATAAACAAATAGCAATGAGACAGTTTCAAATCAAATTAGTAGGACAGTTTCAATAATTCACACAATGAACACATTTTTCCTAGTGATTAACTGCTGTACAAGATGTGGACATGATATGCTATTTAAAAACACCATTAGAACAAATTGTTCTATTCATTAAGAGAATGTAACTATATATTTATCTTAACCACTTTGAATACAAAGATATAAAATGGACATTCATCGGTAAACCCTTTCTTGGTTAAGTTCTGTTATTTGAATATTATAGATGTGTAAACTCAGTAAAATATTCTAAAGGAATCCAGTAGCCCATAATAGTATTGGGTCTTCTGCTAAACTGGCAATGTCACAAATTGTTGACCTGAGTCCCCTATAGCTCAACATAACAGCATGGCTTTACTTCTTGTATTTGGTTTTTATACTTTCTGCTGGATGGTCAAGACCAAGGTAAAGCAGGACCTAGGCAACAAGAGTTGTAGCTTTTGGGTCTGATAAGGTCAGTGAAATCCCCTCAGGATTTATCCTGAGATCCTGTACCTCGGAGTGTAGAACCATTG
>NW_004524823.1:1847406-1848196 GCF_000260255.1 Octodon degus
CTCAGTGCTGGCATTACAGGCCCAATAATGAGTTTCAACCATCATAATGAGATGTTTCAATATATAAATTTTGAGAGTATACACAGAGGACCGTAGGAAACGACATATTTGATATACAGCTTCCCAACATTTTCTTCCATTCTACCTATTTTCTTTCACTATCTGGTTTGTTTTCTTTAAAGTACAAAATCTACTTAGACTTTAAATAACCTAGAATGCTAATATTTTTGAAGACTATAAAACTCCTTTTAGTTTTATTTTCTCTGATACATCTAAGTATTTCTTCAGTTGTACACAATATTTATCTTACTGTATAATGTTTTCTACAGAATAACATTGAGTTGTACTCTGTGAGTAATTTAAGGCTGATTCAAGAATTATTTTTATTATACATGATTTTTCTGTGATGCTTTTACAATTTAATATTAATAGATGAAATGATTTAGTTATTATATAGTTATTAGAATAAAATGTTGAATAAGTGAATATATTAGCCTGAACCACATTTCAGTACCTTTGTTTCTGACATTTGGGTCACCAGACAACTTGCAGCGTAATTGCATAAAATGCTGAGGAGCTTACAGATTCCTGCAAGCTCAGATCAATTGAAGCAAAATTTCTCAAGGGTTGGCCCATAGATTAGCATTTTTCACAAACATTTTCATAATGTTTCCATATACTAATGTTGAGAAGCATTATTATACTTTCAATCCAAAGCTTTTGTGCACATGGTGACAAAAAGTTTAAATATTGATAAAAGTTTTCACTTGTTTAATCCTGCTGTATAATC
>NW_004524823.1:1848296-1850195 GCF_000260255.1 Octodon degus
ACTTTTTGTGGATTTATACTGACTGTCTAATATTCATGCGGTATTTTCAGTGCTAACTTTTTAAAGTTAATATGCACCATCTATATATGTATGTAAAATAGGAAAAAAAATAAACTATGGCTGGGATTGGAGCTCAATGCTGGAGCTTGTGTTTACCATATATAAGGTCCTAGGTTAATCCCAAGTATAAACAAACAAATGAGTTTGCTTACCTTAATCTGAAGGTAATATTTGTACAACCAAATTAGATAAATAATTTCAAGAATGGTGCCACACTCAGATCTACTTTCTCTTATGTTTTGCTCCCCCTTTCCACACCCTCCTTTTCAGCACGGCAGCGGCCATCCTGGCCTCCTTTGTGGAACTATCTTTGAATTGCTATCATGGAAATCATCTTAAAAGGTCATTTTATCCTTTACTTGACCTCCTAGCCTTATATATTTGAATTCTATTTTTAAAAGATTTCCACAATTTCAGTGTTCTAAATCCCTGTGGAACCCATTTAATATTGAACAGGCTTTTCCATTATCCAAAGCATCTTTTTTCCTTCCCTTGTTTTGCTATTAAAATTCATCTTTCTCTATTATCTTTAAACAGAAGTGGAAAACAGCTGGCTGCCTCACTCTGTGAAATAATTCTTCACTGAAAAGCCTATTAATAGCGAATCTTTAACCAGTTGTTCTCTGGCCTAATGTAGGTCCTTTTAACCTTTCTTAGAATGTTCCTTTTCTAATCGTTCAATTATGTATTTTCCCTAATCTTGAGCTTGCTTTATCCTACTTAAATTCTGGAGCATCAGAGTAGACACAGTTGGATCTCTCCAGCAGAATCCTAGAGAATGGAAGAGGAATATTACCTCACTGTTCATATTTAACTCTAGTTATTCATCCTGCCAAACTCTGTACAGATAAGATGTTCATGACCTTGAATAATTTCATAGCACTTTCCATAAAGATATCTATGTTATTCCCATGAACCTGGATAACATATACAAGTACTTATTTATTATCTATCTACAGTATTCTAAGCTTTGATTAGATTAATTGTTCTTCTCTTCCACTGCTAAGGCCATTATTGGAAAAACGTTGTCTTTTTTAAAAAAATAAGTTCTATTGAGAAACAAATAGCAATGAGACAGTTTCATAACTGATTGGTAGGACAGTTTCAATAGTTAATACATTGCATATTGTTGTCTTAGTGGTTATTCATTGTGCAAGATGCAGACATGATATCCAGTCCACAAACACTATTAGAACAAATCTTTCTATCCATTGAATTAAGAGAATGTAGTGGTATGTCTATCATAACTATTTTGAATATACAGATACAAAATGGTTGTTCATTTGTATCTCCTTTTTTTGTTTAGTTTTGTCAGAGAAGGTTATTCCATTGTCATTTAAATATTATAAGTGCATGAATTCAGCAAAATATTCCAACATACTCCAGTAGACCATAATAGTAGTGGGTTTTCTGTAAGACTGGCAATGTCAGAATTTGTTGAATTGAGCCTTTCACAGCTCAGCATGTTAATATGACTTTACTTTTTATACTTCGTTTATATATTTTTCTGCTGGATGGTCAAGACCAAGAGCAAGAACTATATAATATGAAATGTAGCTTTCGTATCTGATAAGTTCAGCCAAATCCCCTCAAGGTTTATCCTGAAACCCTGTACCGCATTTTGCAGATCGTTTGTCAATGTCAGCCTTGTGGATGAGTCACGGCCATTGCTTGACCAATTTGCTCTCTGAGAAAGCCTGAGACAATGATTTCTCTCCATGTGACTCTCTGTAGGCACACTCTACATCATCGATCACTTTCCTCTTTGGCCCCCACAATCTCCTTGATCAGAAAATTTGGGACAAAACTGAGTTACATGATGTTACAATACAGGTTCTC
>NW_004524823.1:1850295-1851203 GCF_000260255.1 Octodon degus
AGCCCTCCTTTTTCTCTAATTTTGGTCTGCAAACTTAGGTTGTTAACCATCCAGAAGATAAGCTTATTGTTATTACCATACAATCTAGGCTGTTAAGCCTAACCTCACTATCTATCTGCATATCAAACATCTTAGGCATAATATGGAAAACGTATTTTTCATTGATTATTGATATGTTGAACTTTAAGTCCCTAAGAATATGACAAAAAACATTTAAAAATTAGATTATATATTCAAAATAGGCATAAAGAATTATATACTTCTCATGTTTACACATAAGTCCAAAAATCTCACCATATACAACCTTGAAGCAACACAGTCCCACATTATTCATTTTTTCTGTCTCTTGCTTTCATTCACCACCCCCTTCTTCTTGAACAACCATCTACCTGAGAGACATCATAGCAGCAACTGGCATGTAATGACAAACAGCCTATATTCAGGAGACCAGAATGATAGGTACTCCAAGCATGAAACTACCATTACAAATTACCATCTGCAGTGCATTTGCTTAGTTCACAGGTATACCTAGTCAAGGTGAGAATCTTTCCAATTTACTGCTAGATTAAAAAATCTTCTGAAGATTCTCAGGATCATTGCTTTGTCCATCTTCTACATATAACAATATAGCTTGACTTATTCATGTTTCCTAGCTCTTCTCCTTTCCCTCTCTTGGTTAGTTAGTCCTTGAGATCCTGCTTTCGTTTTGCTTGTGTTATACCTTTATATTTGTATTTCTTCTTTTGAGTTCTTGTACTAGGGAGACCATACGGTATTTACACATGTGTGTCTGGTTTATTTCACTTATGAGTACATGTTCAAGTGGCATCCACCTCAATATAAAGGCTTTGAGTTTATCATTCTTAATAGCTGAATAATAATCCATTGTGTAAAAATACCACAACTTT
>NW_004524823.1:1851303-1859007 GCF_000260255.1 Octodon degus
GATGTTACAATACAGGTTCTCCTATGTCCTAAGTCCTCACTCACCTTGAAAGGCTAGGGTCAAAATGTTGGCTATCCTTGCAGCCCTTCTTTTCCTCTAATTTTTGATCCCCAAACTTAGGTTGTTAATCCTCCAGAAGAGAAGCTTATTGTCATTACCCTACAACTTAGGCAATTGAGCTTAATCTCACTACCTGGCTGAATATCAAGCATCTTAGGCATAACATGGAACAGGTATTTTCCATTAAATATTGATATATTAACCTTTAAGTCGTTACAGAATATGAAGAAAAAATAAAAATATAAAACAATATTTTAAAAAAATAGGAGTTAACAATTACATATTTTTACTCAAATGTTTAGAAATTTAACCCTGTATAGCATTGTAGCAGGACAGTCTTGTGAGATTTTTTTTTCCTTGTCTCTTGTTTTCATTTATTTCCTTTTTCTTTAAATAAATATTTACTTGACAGACAGTATGGCAGTAATTGGTATGTCATGACACACAGTATGTATTTAGAAGACCAGAATGACAGGTATTCCAAGCCTGACCCTACTATTACACATTGCTATCTTCAGTGCAGTTGCTTAGTTCACAGGTATCATCATATATAGTTAATGAAGGTGAGAATCCTACCAATTAACTGCTAGTTTCAAAAACCTGCTGAAGATTCTCAGGATCATTGCCTTGCCCATCTTGTCTTTGAGAACAGAATAGCCTGCATCTTAAAAGAAGGAAAGCAGACCACTTCATGCCCAGTCTACTGAGGTAGAATTTCTTAGGTTTATGAAAAATATCAATGCAATGTATTGCCTCCCAAGCCTGGTAATGTACAGGTTCCAACAACATCCTTCTAAAATATCTTTTCTGACTTAGTTATCCTTAATCTTCACATGAAAATCTATGTCAATAATTGCTTTTACTTCCCCAATTCCAATTAAATGAAAAGATGTTTAAATAAATCTAAAACCTCACAAAGCCATGGTCAGATGTCAGATTAATACTCCTTTTATTGATTCAATTAAAGAGGTGCAAAATTCACTTAGTCTTGGCTTTTTATTTTTAGTGTCTTCCATATTTGGAAGGGTGAAAAATGCATGTGTCTTCTTATATTTACATATATATAATATAATATACAAATTAAATAATGTACAATGGTTAAACATGTGTATTCCCTGTCACGTAAAAGATACATTGGGTGCTTTTTTTAATTTTTATTTATATCTATCTATCTATCTATCTATCTATCTATCTATTTATTTATTTAGTGTGTGTGTGTGTGTGTGTGTGTGTGTGTGTGTGTGTGTGTGTGTTTGGCCAGCTCAGCCCACCAGGGGACGGGGCTGGCTGGCATGTGGTGCTGGGGGATCAAACCATGGTCCCTGTGCTTTCCCGAGCTTGTTCCAAGTAGGTGCTTTAGACCACTGCACCATCTTGCCAGCCCCCACATTAGGTGCTTATGTGCCCATGTGTGCCATGAGTTGGTCTGTGATCAGTTCTAAGACAGATAGAAAAATCAGGCATTCTGTACAACCTCTGTCTTGCAATAGAATATAGAGTCTAACTCTTTCTTTTAAGAACTCCTTTAGCATATTATTTTTCATTTGAACACCAAGACTTCTTTTTTTTTTTTTTTCAGTCCTTTCTCTCCTCTGTCTACTTCCTGCAGAAGGTTTAGGTCTCTATTTTAACCCTGATTTCTTTGCACATGTTCTGAAGCCTTGGAATAAGTGAATAAGGGAACACAGGAACTGTGTGGCCAGTTTTGTTCTATGGAAGACTGTCCTCACCAGCAATTCTGTCTCTTTCTCAACCCAACATTTCCTCTGCTTTTCAGCCCAGTTGCATTGTTTTCACTGTCAAGACTGCTTATGGGAACTGAAAGAAGTTTTGCAATCCCTTCGAATTTTTAAATTACATTTTTAATACACAACTTTGATTTTGAAATTCTTGTGTTTTTATTAAAATTATTTGTCTCAAGGATAAAATCTACTCTTTAGCGTATTGTTTATAATCTGATTTGATATTATATCAAAATATCCTCCTTTTCAGTTTCTTTGACCTCTCACATACCTTCAGCAAAAACTAATTACTTTATACCTGTGTCTGTTGCCCCTGTTTTGGTTTTAAGTAAATCTGTCAGGATGAATTACATATTTAATGCATTTGTGAAGCTTCTTTGTTTCTTTTTGCACAACGTTCCTTCCTTTGTGTTCTTATGAAAACTTTTTAAAAAATAATCTAATATTTAATGCTGTCATTTATGTTTTTGTTCTATAACCTTCTATTTACAGTAGAAAACATGCTTTAAAATATAAAGACAAAATAATTGTTTATTCATTTACTCATTCATTGAACAAATATTTTATGAAGACCTATGTGAGGACATGTACTATTCTGTGTGATGTGACCCTGTAGTATGAAAGAATGTCAGATTGCTTTCGTTCTTTCTTTTATTCTTTTGTGAACAGAAAACCTAAAATAAGTGGATGAACAAAAAAGTCAAATTCAGGTTGTGATAGAGAACAAAATAGGATAACTTAGTAAAACTTGACTTCAACTTTAGGACCCATGAAGAAAAATGCTCAGAAAAAAAATATCTAGAGATGTGACTCTTAAATGGGAACTGTCTAGTGAGAAAGCACCAAGTGTGAAGCTATGAGAGAACAGAGATCTATTGTTGTGTCACAGCATATGCAGAGATCTGAATGGCAGCAATGAGCTAGGAATAGAAAGGGGAGCAGTATTACCAGAATATATGAATGTGGAGAATCATAGTCAGCAACAGAATGAGAAAAATACTCAAGAATATCATTGTATATGTGTATCTTAGTTATTTTTCTCATTGCTTGGACAAAATGCCCAATACCTACAAGTTAAAGGAGGAAAGGTTTAATTCAGCTCTCAGTTCATAGAGGTTTTAATCCATAATAAGCTCCACAGCAGACTGGCTTAGCAATGTGGCACCAGTCGAAACAACAATTCATAGGGTGGGAGACAGGAGAGATTAAAAGCAGCAAACACCAGTTGCAGAGGCAGAATCGGTCATAGAAAGAAAACATTTCCTCCAGTTTATCCTATCCAGACTTGAGCCTATAGATTGGTGACACTCACACCCAGGTGGGATTTTCATTATCCACACTGCAATGTTGCAAACTTAACTCAAATTCACACACCCTAATCCAACCAGCTTTAAGACTCTCCACCTATGACTGCATGTGGCCTTGTGGGAACATCTACACACGAGCCGTAACATTTTACCCCTGACCTCCAAAAGATGCATGTATGTCCTTTATGCAAAAGACTTTTAGTTCATCTCTAACAGTTGCTAAAATACTAACTGAAAAGTCTAAATCTAAAGTCTCCTCTGGGATTGAAGGTGAACTCTTAGTTGTAATCTCTATGAGAATGAAAAGTTTAAAAAACTTCCAACATAAAGTGGCACAAGATAAACATTTTTATTCCACAAGGTACAAATATGGGGATAGAAAGGAATGGAATCTAACTAAATTGAAAATTCAGCAGGGCAAACATTAAGTCCTATAGTTTTGTTGGCAGCATCTTGGGCAATTTATGGCAAGACGTGAAGTCCAGAAGCCTTGGATGACTCTGACCCAGTGGCACTGTCAGGGGTTGTAGCTTTCCCAGCTTCTCTCTTGGGTTGCCTTTGCTTTCTCCTTGTGCCTTTGCTCAGACTGTCCACATTCCTGGCTTCCCTAACCACCTGTTATCTCCACTGCACCTTTAGTTTCACTTTTTGCAGCCTCACAAACTCCCATGCCATGGTGTACTACCTGGCTTCCCACATCTTACTGGAAAATCACATGGAAGCCTTCTTGACTCTACAACTCTTGAATTCTGCATAAATCTAAGACCAGAGCATGTGGATGATCCCAAAACTGTAGCCAGCTGGAGCAGTAACCAGGTTTCCTATTTTCATGGATGTAGATGTTGAGTGCCTGGATTTCTGATCACTATGAACCAAATCTGGAGGCACAAATTCTGTAAGTTGCCATCATTTTGGAAAGTCTTGCCCTGGAGTTCTTGTCTCAAATAAAAGTCTCTTTTCCTTAGCAGTTTGGAGGACACAAAGGGGGCAATCCTGCTGGCTTTTGTCATGTCTTCAGGCCTTTTGTTACTCTGTTCCTCATTTTGCAACCACATTTTTCCACCTTTTCAGGTTTCAGCTTAACCTGAATTTCCTTTCTGGTCAAAGTCAAAACATTTTAAATCATTCTGTCTGGATCTTTGCTCCTGATTCTTAAAATAAATTTGTCTGAAAACTCACAACAGTTGACTCATCACCATGTCAACATCAAACTACCTTAGAATTTATTCCAAAATTAGTCTAATGCCTTTAACCTTAATCTCAGCCGAAGCCTCTGCACATGAGCAAAGTACAGACAAACGTTCTTCCAAAGGATAACACACATAGGCTGGAGTCCAACAGCCCCTGAAGCCCTATTCCTAATGGAAACCTTCTGAGCCTGGTCTTTACCATGCATCTCTTTCATTTTTTTTTTTGTCATAATTTTACTGATAAACAAATAGCAATGAGACAGTTTCAAATCAAATCGCTAGGACAGTTTCAATAATTAACACACTGCATACATTCTTCTTAGTGGTTAATTGCTGTACAAGATGCGGACTTGATATCCTATTTCAAACAGCATTAGAACAAATCATTTAATTCATTAAGAGAATGTAACTATATATCTATCCTAACCACTTTGAATACACAGATACAAAATGGACATTCGTCTGTATACCCTTATTTTGTTAAGTTCCGTTATTTGAATATTATAGGTGTGTAATCCAGTAGCCCATAATAGTATTGGGTCTTCCGCTTAACTGGCAATGTCAGAAATTGTTGACCTGAGTCCCCCACAGCTCAACATAACAGCATTGCTTTATTTCTTATATTTCATTTTTATACTTTCCTTCTGGATGTTTAAGACCAAGGTAAAGCAGGACCTATGCAACAAGAGTTGTAGCTTTTGGGTCTGATAAGGTCAGTGAAATCCCCTCAGGATTTATCCTGAGATCCTGTACCTCAGATTGTAGAACCTTTGTCAGTGTCAGCCATGTGGATGAGTCACGGCCATTGCTTGGCCAATGTGCTCTCTGTGAAAGCCTGAGAGAATGTTTTCTCTCCATATGACTCTCCTTAGGAACACTCTACATCATTGTTCACTTTCCTCTTTGGCCCCGTAATCTCCTTGATCAAAAAATTTGGGACACTACCGAGTTATATGACGTTACAGTACAAGTTCTCTTATGTCCTGAGTCTTAATTGACCTTAGAAGGCTGGGCCAAAATGTTGGCTTTCCTTGCAGCCCTCCTTTTTCTCTAATTTTGGTCTGCAAACTTAGGTTGTTAACCATCCAGACGACAAGCTTATTGTTATTATCAAACAACTTAGGCTGTTAAGCTTAACCTCACTATCTGTCTGCATATCAAACATGTTAGGCATAATATGGAACAGGTATTTTTCATCAAGTATTGATATGTTGATCTTTAAGTCCCTACAGAATATGATAAAAAACATTTAAAAATTAGGATATATTTTAAAAATAGGCATAAAGAATTATATACTACTCATGTTTGCACGTAAGTCCAAAAATCTCACCATATACAATCTTGAAGCAGGACAGTCCCACAATATTCCTTTTCCTGTCTCTTGCTTTCCTTTACCACCCCCTTCTTCTTGAATATCCACCTACCCATGAGACATCATAGCAGCAACTGGCATGTCAGAACACGCAGCCCATTCTCAGAAGACCAAAATAACAGGCACTCCAAGCATGAAACTATTGCAAATTACCATCTGTAGTGTGGTAGCTTCATTCGCAGGTATCAGTATATATAGCTAGTCAAGGTGAGAATCTTTCCAATTAACTGCTAGATTAAAAAATCTTTTGAAGATTCTCAGGATCATTGCCTTGCTCATCTTCTACATATAACAGTATGGCTTGATATTGTCATGTTTCGTAGCTCTTCTCCTTTCCCTCTCTTGATTAGTTAGTCCTTGAGATTCTGCTTTCCTTTTACTTGTATTATATCTTCTATTTGTATTTCTTCTTTTGAGTTCTTATACTAGGGAGACTATACGATATTTACACGTGTGTCTGGTTTATTTCACTTATGAGTATATGTTCAAGTGGCATCTGCTTCAATATAAAGACTTTGAGTTTATCATTCTTAAGAGCTGAATAATACTCCATAGTGTAAAAATACCACATCTTTTTCAACCATTCCTCAGGTGATGGGCATCTTGGTTGTTTCCAAGATTTGGCTATCACAAATTGTGCTGCTAAAAATATAGGCACACATATATCACTCTGATGTTATGTTTTCAGATCCTCTGGTAAAATTCCCAGTAGAGAAATAGCTGCTTTAAAGGGGATTTCCAGTCCAACTTTTCTAAGGAGTTTGCCATGCATTTCTATCAGCATCTGATCTTCTGATTTTCAAGCAGAGTTCCTCACCCAATTCAGTTTACAGCATACTAGGAATGTCTTTTCAATGGGCATTTCCAAACCTTCCTAGACTTTTTCCACAAGCCAGTTCCAAATGCTCCTAAACCACGTGGTCAGATTACACTCACAATCAAGACCTCATTCTCAGTACCAAACTTAGCTATAGTTACTTTTCTCATTGCTGAGATAAAAATACACAACGTCTCCAAGTTAAAGGAGGATAGAGCTATTTGAAGTCACAAAAGAGATAGTACATGGTGTGGCAGGGCAGGCAGAAGGCACCCAGCAGCAGGAGCAGCAGCAGCAAGCCTGCTTTCCCTCTCTCCTTTTATGTTCAGTGCAGGCTGTAAACCTGTTGATTAGTGACACTCACACACTCGGGGGAGGGCTTCCATGATCCTCATCCCCCACAAGGGCCTCACACCCGTATTCTACATTCACACATCCTAATCAGCCACCTTCCATGTTCTCCAACAGTGAAATGTGAGGCTTTCAGAGGACATCTAGGCACAAGTCATTACACCACGTTATCAATAGAAGTCCTTTAATCAATTCTTATGAACAGTAATTAAATTTAACATGTTTATCTTAACATGTCTTTAACTATTCCAAGAAGGTCACTGATAAATAAGAAGTAGAATAACACATTTAATTATAAACTTTATTTATCTAGACTCAATATCACCAGTACACCTGTACACATAATGCACCATGGCGCAGAATTCAGATCACAGGAACTTTATTAGAGTTTGCCTTATCCAAAATCTCACTTTCTTATCTTGAGTAATCCACAGTGAGCTAGCACCTGGGGATACAATCAGTATCATTTATTTGAGATAGAAAGATCACATTCAGACCCAGAGCACAGGCCCGGCGAGTGAGTGAGACGACCAGGGCCACGGGATCCTGAACAGACCCAGAGCGCAGGCCTGGCTAGTGAGTGAGACGACTGAGGGCCTGCGGGATCCGGAATAGACCCAGAGCGCAGGCCCGGGGAGTGAGTGAGATGACCCGTTCCGGTGGGATCCTGAATAGACCCGGAGCACAGACCCAGAGAGTGAGTGAAATGACCCAGGGCCCGCGGATCCTCATTCGACCCAGAGTGCAGGCCCAGCAAAGAACCTTTCAGCAGAACTCCCTGCAAAGAGGCTAGAGGAAAGACCCACCCAGCTGATTCAGGAGCAGAACATCTTGCCAGAGTGACACAAAGGATTCAACTCTAACG
>NW_004524823.1:1860572-1871755 GCF_000260255.1 Octodon degus
AAAAATTGTATTTCCATTTTCTGTTGACTTTATATTACTTCTTCCCTGTCTTTTATACACACATACACACACATATATGGGGAAAAAATACATGTATAACCCAACATAAGATTGGTACTGTTTCATAGAAATCTGGAATGACCTTTAAATAAGGGTTCATCTAATATATTTTTATATAGTCCTGCATAACTGTCATACTGAGAGCTCTTTATTGTTCATCCAGGAGCATACTGCAACTTCTCTTGCCCTTTGAATTATGTTCTTTGTTATTTCCTATATACTACTTCTGAAGTTATTAAAATATTTCAAGTTTGTATAACTAGAAAATCTTACTTTTAGTTTTCAAAGATATGTTTGCTAAGTATAAAATTCAAAGAGGACAGATCTTTCTTTCAGTCCTTTAATTAATCTAGTTTTTTACACACTTTAAATGTCTTTGCAAAAGGTTCATTTTTCTTGGAAATGTGGTATTATAAGTTGAACTAAATTCAGAAATTTTAAATTTTTAAATAGTTATTTCCTACTCCTTTCTACTTTGAGTAGTCTAATTATATGAATATAAGTTTCTTGGTTTTGACACAGTGAACTATTATGACTGATCTGTAAATTCTTTCTTCATTTTTATTTTGGACAGTTTTTATTGTTATATTCACTTATGCTTGTAAATAATTCATTTTCAATTTGTAACCTATTAAAAAATTTTAAAAATACAACAAAATAAATAAAATAAAGTTAAAGCAAAAAAAGAAAGATCACATTCATAAAACTTTATTGTAATACATGATCATTATTCCATTTTATTATGTTATTCTTGATAGTTACTTTGACCTATTTTTTACTTCTTTCGAGTAATACATAAAAATTATAAAGCTTTTTATGGTACAATTTGGTATTTTAATACCTGTATATGTTTTTGTATTGGATTTTTGGTGCTGTGATAAAATTAATTGCCAGAAATAAACTTAAAAGGAGGAAAGTTTACTTGGGATGGTGGTTTCAGAGAATTTAGGCACCTGGCTGGTTGGTTCCACTGACAGCAGTGGTGGTGTGTGTGGTATTGGGCTGATCTTTTAAGAAAAAAATGCTAAATTGTGAGCTTTTTTTTTCTAAATTAAAGCCTCTGAACTGAGGTTTATTTGCAGTGTAGGTGCTTTATTATAAATAAATGGGCTTTGGGCTGCAGGTTGGGCATCTGCACGCTCATCACCAGCCTGTGGTGCAGCAGGGCGTCAGTCTGGGGGCAGATATTAAAGCAAAGCTTCCGGCTTCGGGGAAGCTAGGAAAAGAGAAGGAGAGTGACTGGACACCAAATTCAAGGTCATGCCCTCAATGACCTCACTTCTTCCCTATGGACCCAGCTTTGTAAAGCTTCCACCGCCTTGCAAAAGTGCCACAGGGTGATGACAGCACTACCAACACATGAACCTTGGGGAGACACTTTGGATCAAGAAAGTACAGTGTGATGCTCAAATCACGGTAAGCGTATCTATCTCCTCCAACATTTGCCTTTTACTTATGGTGGAAGAGCTCAAGATCCTTTTTCCTAGCTTTGAGGAAATGTGTAGTACTTATCCTTTACTGTGGTCACTCTGGTGTATCATAGCACGCAAGAACTGAAACTGATTTTTTCTTATTCAACTTAGCTTAGTAGTTGTTGATGAAACTGCCTCCATTTGTGTCTCCTGACAAATTCACCAGCCTCTTGTAATCACCATTCAACTCTGAAATTCTCAGAAATCAAAGTTTGGAATTTCACCTGAGTGAAATCATAATTATCTTCCTGTGCTTGCTTTAGTTCACTTAAAATTCAGTTCAAACATCTTGTTGCAAATGACACGCTTCATGCCTGAACAGTATGCCATTACCCTCACAACATGCTAAATTTTCTTTTTCCATAAATGTGTTAATGAATACATAAATTTTCTTGGCTTTCATGACCAGTGTAGCAATAGCAATAAGAGGGAAGATAATTGTGTGATATGTTTATTTCATTGATTTGGGCTATTTACCAAGAAGAAAAATTACAGTAACATTTGGTAGTTGCACTTTTGAAATTCTTGAGGATCCTTTTACCGTTTTCCATAATGGCTATAGTAATTTATATTCCTATCAACAGCATAGAATGGTTCTCTTTTCTCCATACCCTTGTTAGAACGTGTTATCCTTTTTCTTTCTTTTTTTTTCTTTATAATAGACATTCTTTCTGGGCTGAGGGAACATCTTACTTTGGCTTTAATCTGCATTTCTACATTACTGATGTTAAACCTTTTTATATGCATGCTTTATTTTGAGGACCATCTAGTGCCAATTTTTATTTTAAAATTTTCACTTGTTTAGTAAGTTACTTATATGTTTCATTTAGGAATCCAATAGCAGTCATTAACTTGCAAATATTTTCATTTTATTCACTCTGTTGACTTTTTTTTCTATAGCTTGCAAAAGATTTCAAACATGATATGATTATATTTATCTATTCTTTATTTTTTTTCATGCTTTTGTGGCTTTTTTGAAAACAATCTTTGCCCATTACAATATCTTAAAACAATTTTGGCATTATTTTTCCAGTATATTCATAATTTCTGATAATATATTTTAGACTTTAATGTGTTGTAAGTTTGTTTTTATAGATTGTGATAGCTTTCTTATTCTACATAAATACCCAGGTTTTCTAGCTTTATTTATTGAAGATACTTTCCTATGCCTGATGCATTTTCTTAGCAACTTTGTTGATGATCAGTTACCAGTAGTTATGTGGATCAACTTCTGTGTTGTCCATTCTGCTGACTTTTGTGAAGACATGATATTTCAATTACGAATGTTATGTAGCACACTGTGAATTGTGAAAGTGTATTATGTCCTGCTTTGTTATTTATTTTTTTAACCCATTTGGTACAGAGTCTCACTATGCAACTCCGACAGGCGCCTGGTCTGCTGAGCTATCTCACAGCCGGCCCCTTTTTTTCTGGGCTCAAAACTTTTTATTGTCTGGCTAGGGAGCACCTCACATAGGAGCCCAAGGGGCAGGCGGGAAGCGAGGCAGCACACCAGGGCTCTTCTGGAGACTGACCCTAGCGTGGTTAGGTGGAAGGAACAGCCCTCCCAGTTCCCTGAGGGCATGGCTGCTCTGACCCGCGCACACCTGGGACTCCTGGTGCAGTCACCAGCACACAGCCTGCGCTGCAGCTGGGGCCAAGCGCAGTCTACACTGCCTGCTCTGCAGTTAGCTCCCCAAACTGCATCCCCACCCTCGCAAAGCCCAGTCCCAAACTGTAGAGGGAGAAGAGCCGGGCGCTGGGGTCCCCGGGAGTGCAGACAGGGCTGGGGCCTGTCCAGCCCCTCTGACGACTCTGAAGTATCTCGGAGAGGAACCGGGCAGCTCAGCTCATCTCTGCGTCTCAACACCCAGAGAGCAGAACCAGCAGTCATCACGGGGAGGCCTCGCCGTGGGTCCTTGTGTGCAGCGGGCACTGGCAGTGGCAGGCAGAGCTCTGAAGAGGGCGGTGAGGTGCGCGAGGGGGGGCACCAAAAGGGCCCGTACAGGCCCAGGGCAAGGGGACAAGGAGCTCCTGTAAAGCCGGTGAGACACGGCAACTGTTTTGTTATTGTGGTCAAGATTGTCTCAACTATTTAAGTGGTATTTCATTTATTATTTTTTACGGTTCTACATGGATTTTAGTGTTTTTATTCTACATATGTGAAGAATATCATCGATGCTTTGGTAGAGTTTAGTTTTTGTTGCTTTGTTGCTTTTATGTTTTGTAGTATAGATGTTTTAACACTTAATTCTTTCAATCTGTGAGCACAGAATGTTTTTTCACATTTTTTTTGCGTGACTTTTTTTCTCATCCATGTTTTATAGTTTTCTTCTTCTCTTTTTTCTTTCTTTCTTTTTTTTTAAAAAAATTATGTATTTGGTACAATGTCTCACTCCGCAGCTCGGACTGGTAGTGATCCTCCTGTTTTCATTCTCCCCTGCACTGGGATTACAGGCTTGCGCCACAATGCCCGGACTCATTTACTGGCTCAGCGAACCCAGGGGTGGGACCTGCGTGGCATGCGGGACCGAGGGTCAAACCCGGTACGTGCGCTTGCTGAAGCAGGAACTTAGTCTGCTGAACTATCTCGGCAGCCCTCAATGTTTTATAGTTTTCATTGGAGAATTTTCTTTGGTCAAATTTAACCCTAGATATTTTATTTTATCTTATGTTGAGGTAATGAGAAAGGAATTGCAATTTTATTTACTTTCCTGCTAATTTTCTCTGACATATTAACTTTTTATCCTGGAAGCATGCTGAATTGGTTCATTAATCCACTAGGCTGGTTGGTAGATACTTTATGGGTTTTCAATAATTTGTTCGAAATTTGTGCTTATAATGACAATTTGACTTTCTTCCTTTAGATTTAGACCTTATGTATTTCTTTTTCTTGCTTGTTCTGTTTACAAATTCTAGGATAATGTTGAATAAAAATGATGAAATGGGTCATTTTCTGGTATCATATATTAAATACAAGCATTCAGCTTTTTCCAATACAATATGATGTTAGCTGCGTGCCAGGCAATCTTAATTTTTAAACTGACTAGATGACTCTTGGAAGAGTGATTAGATTATGGGATGATTATGGTCTTCAGTGGGTCAATCCTTTGACAGTTACAGCTGAACATGCTGTTAATTGAAGAAGCCCAGGTGGAGGTCGTCTGTCCGGTGTGTTTTGGAAGATGTGTCTCTCACAATGCTCTTCCTGTACCCCTGCTCCTTGTCTGTCCAAAAGCAGCATCTTTCCTCTACCGCACCATTCCACCATAATGCTCCTGCCCGGAAGCCACCTCCCGCCAGTCATGCCCCAAATAAATGCCAATCATTTCTTCCCAGCAGCAGTATTATTGTCCAAATAGCAGACATTGTTGTGCATGGTCTTTGTTACTTTGAGCTGTATTTCTTGGATACTTAATATGTGCAGGATTTTATCATAAGGTGCTGTTAGATTTTCTCAAATATGTTCTCTGCATTTATTGTGTAAGTCACATGGTTTTTATTTTTGATTCTTTTCATGTCATATTCCATGTTATAGTTTTTGCATGTTGAACTATCCTTGAGCCCTTGTGATTGATTCACTTCATTATGGTAAATAAACCTTTGAGTGTGTGCTCTACAGGATTTGTTTTGTAAATATTTTGTTAAAGATTTTATACACACACACACACACAGTTGATTAGCAATTCTTTTTCTCACTTTTTATTTTATTTTGTTCTTACCTCATTTTGGTATGGAGGCAATGCTACCTTTTCATAGCTTAGGTTTGAAATCTTTCCCTCATCACTATTTTTTTTTCTTTTTCTTTTTTTAAAATGTATTTGGTACAGGGTCTTACTATGCAGCTTGGACTCCTAGTGATCCTCCTGTCTCAGCCTCCCCAGCACTGGGATTACAGGCATGCAACACCATTCCCAGTCTCTGTGGCCAGTTCAGCAAGCCTAGGGGTGGGGCTAGTGCAGCGTGCAGTACTGGGAATTGAATCCCAGCACCTGAATTTGCCTAAGCAGGCACTTAGTCCATTGTTTTTTCTTACCTACCCACTCTATTTTTTTTTAAAGAATAAATTCAGAATTGATTTTAGTTCTTTAAATGATTCAGCACACAGAGGCCGGGGAGATGGCTCAGTGGAATAAGTGCTTCCCTGGTAAGTGCAAGGGTCTGAGTTCAATTCCCAGTTCCACCAATAAATAAATAAATAAATAAATAGAAAAAATTCAGCACGTAAACAGCTTTCTAGTCTTTCTTTTAACATTAAAATTTTTATTACTGATTCAATCATAGTAATGTTCTGTTAGAGTTTTTATTTCTGCATGATTCTGTTAGTAATATATTACCAGGAAATTATCCATTTCTTCTGAATTATTAAATTTATTGGTATACAATTGATCACAATTATGTGTAATGATCTTTTGTATTTCTGTGGTGACAGCTACAATGTGTTTTTTGTATTTGAATTTATTTTCTCTTCATTTTTTTCTTTTAGTTAAAGGATTCTCAATTGTGTTCATCTTTTAGAAAAATCATCTCTTCTTTTTTGATTTATTATATAATTTTAATCTATATTTTCTTTCTTCATCTTGATGATTTCTTTATCTTCTTGGTTTTGGCCTTCCTGCTTTTCTTTCTTTTCTTTTCTTTTCTTTTCTTTTCTTTCTTTCTTTCTTTCTTTCTTTCTTTCTTTCTTTCTTTCTTTCTTTCTTTCCTTCTTTCCCTTTCTTCCTTCCTTTCCCCTTTCCTTCTTCTGTTTCATCCTTCCTTTTATTAAGACCTGATACAGACTGTTTATTTGAGCTCTTTCTGCTGTTTTCATTGCTAAGTATTGATGGTTCTATTCTTTCATTTTATTATTTATTATGCTGAATACTGTAAACAGTGGTGTGTTATATTTGCTTTATCATTTTTTAATTATTTACTAGGCTTCTTAATCCATTGGTTGTTCAGGAGCATGTTGTTATTTCTATTGTTCTACTTTTTGAAATTATTATTGTTAAAAATTGTCATTGACACTGCCAGAAGTTACTCGTTATGATTTTTTTAATTAATTGGAACTTGTTTTAGGGCCTAGAAAATTGATTATTTTGGAGAATATTCCATGTACTTTTGAGAAGAATGTTTATTTTACAGTTGTTGGAAGATTTTTATATGTCACTCAGGACAATTTGATATAGGGTGTATGGTCATTGATTTTTCTCATTGGATCATCTATTTATTACTGAAAGTGATATGATAAATTTAGAATTGGTATATTTAGAATTGGTATTTCCTCTGGCTACATCAATCCCTTCATCTTTATATTGATCATTCTTGAATTTTTTATTGCTGTGGGTTTAAATTCTATTTTTATTGGATGTAAATATCTCTGTCTCTGTCTCTGTCTCTTTCTTTCTCCTTCTGTTTGTCTCAGATTGATTCAGCATGGAGCATCTTTTTTTTTTTCATTCTTTTTAATCTCCATGTCTTCTTAAAGGTGATATGAAACTTTTGTATGTCTTTGATATATGTAAAAATTGTAATAAAAGACACTTTAATCATTGTCACTACATTGGAAATTTTAATCCATTTACATTTAATTTTCACTATGTAGAGTTTTACTACTGAAACTTTGTTATTTATTTCCCAGTGTAGGTATAATTATTCCCTTCCTTTATCCATATGTTTTACCTATGATGAAATGATTTTCTCAAGTAATTGTCTTCCTTCCTTGCTTACTATTTTTGCTGTGCTTTGTTAAAACATAGACTTGTACAAAAAGTTTTTTGATTATGACAAGATAATTTGAAACAATAACAACCTAACAAAGAGATTAAAGAAATCCTAAACTATACTAATACAAAACATCTTGCTTTGATTTTACCACACTTGGTACTTTTGATGTCCCATTTTCACTCCAGTATTTTGTTTCTTAACATATTACTGTACTTATTATTTTGTATTTTGGTCTATAGTCTTAAAACCTTCATTTATGTATCAGAATAGCAATTCTGAATTTTATGTATTTCTTATTGTTACTAGTGAGTTTTGTATCTTTAGATGCTTTTACTCACTCACTACAATCTCTTTTCAGTTGAAAAGTCCTTTGAGTGGTTGTTATAGGAAAGGTTTTGTGGTATTAAATGGTCCGGACTTTTTTGTGATGCTGTGTGCTCTTTCTTTTACTTCTAAGTGATAGATTTGCAGGAGACAGTATTTCCCCCCATTTTTTGCAGTACTGTGGATTTAACCCAGAAAATTCTGATCTCAGCTACTGTTGTCTTGTTTACATTTTAAATTTGAAATAGGGTTTTGCTAATTTTCCTAGGCTAGTCTTAAACTCAAGATTCTCTGGCCACAGCTTCCTAAATGCTGGCATTACAGAAGTGCACTTCAACACCCAGACTGAATACAGAAGTTGCAGTTAGCAATTGTCTGCTTTGTTACTCTGTGTGTGTCACCCGACTTCCTCCTGCTTATGCAGTTTCTACTAAGCCATCCGATAACTTTGTCTACTATTTGCCTCTTATTTTGTTGTTCTGATCATCTTTTCTCTTTTCTTTTACCTTGAGAGCTTGGTTTTGTTTTAAAGTAAATTTGGTTGAACTGAATCCAATTGGTGGCTTTCACCTTCCTCTACTGGGCTTTTGCATTCCTTCATTCTCTTATACTGCAATAAAATAAGTGATTGTGCTTCTAGTGCTGTCTCATGTTTCATTTAAGCTGTCTTCATCACTATTCAGTCTTACTATTTGGATCTCTTTTCATTGTGTAGTTCGATAACCTGTCTTCATGGTAATTGCTTTTATCTTATTTCATCTGTACTAATATTGATGAATTCTGTTGCATTCTAATTTTTCTTAGTTTATACTTAACACAAGGATTTTAGAGTTTTTCTCACCCTTATAGATATTTATTCTAGCCTTCTTCACTTGGCTTTTTGTTATAACATGTTGTAATACATAATGCTCCATTCCTTGTGCGGAATTTGTACCTGTACATAGCACATCCTCATTATATTTTCATTTTCTTCTTTTCCCTTCCCCCACCCTCAACCTCTTGCTCCCTTTCCTTTTGAAAGCAATCTATCCCTGCTTCTTATTTTCTAAGAAGATTATTTCATTTTACTCTTTATATTTTGTGTTCCTCATGAAGAGGAACCTTGTGATATGTAGGCTTCTGTGTCTGATTTATTTTACTTCACATTACATTCTCAAGGAACATCAGTTTTCCTACAAATCATACATCTGGATCTTCTTTTATGTCCAATTACAATATGTGGAAACACCACATTTTCTTTATCTATTCATCTGTGATAGACATATAAGCTATTTGCAAAATTTCATTACCAGGATTCCAAAACCAAAGAACCAGCCCAAAAAGACAATGACACACTAACCTGTGTAAAGAACATAACTACTAGTGGCTTCATCTTCCGCTACCTTTCTCCAACCTGTGGGACCATCTTCCTGCTGTCATCTGCCTCCAGCCTGCAGTCTTTTAGAGATCAAATGTCATGCTTTCAATTAGGTTGCAGATGTCTGATGGAGAGATATTTGAAGTTGATGTTGAAATTGCCAAGCAGTCTGTGACAATCAAGACCATGTTGGAAGACGTGGGAATGGATGATGAAGGAGATGATGACCCAGTTCCTCTACCAAATGTTAATGCAGCTATATTAAAAAAGGTCATTCAGTGGTATACACATCACAAGGATGACCCTCCTCCTCCTGAGGATGATGAGAACAAAGAAAAGCAAACAGATGACATCCCCATTTGCATCAAGAATTCCTGAATGTTGACCAAGGAACGCTTTTTGAACTTATTCTGGCAGCAAACTGCCTACACATCAAAGGTTTGCTTGATGTTGCATGCAAGACTGTTGCCAATATGATGAAGGGGAAAACTGAGGAGATTCACAAGACTTTTAATATCTAAAATGACTTCACTTAAGAGGAAGATGCCCAGGTATGCAAGGAGAACCAGTGGTGTGAAGAGAAGTGAAATGTTGTGCCTGACAATGTAACACCATAAGGATTGTTCCAAATACTATTTACACTGCTCTGTTTACAATTGTTAATATTAGACAAACAACAGACAAATGCAGCAGCAAAACAGTGTATTAGCATAATACTGTCCTCATGGCATATGTAGTTTGAGTTACAGATTCCAAACCAAGGGATAAATTTCTTTTAGTCCGAGCAAAGTTGCTGGTTTTCTTTACTCTGAATATAACTGAACTGTAGGTTCTCTTTAAAAAGTTGACAAAAAAAATATCTAGCTACAACAATCCTTAATAAAATACTGGGAAATAGAAAGCAACATCTCTCTTTCCCTGACTTACGGAACACCCACTCAACATGAGAATAGTGACGGCAGGTGGGGTCAATTTAGATTGATTGTGGTTAGCATTTTTGATCTCTAGTTTTCAGGTTATTTTCCAGGCAGGTTTTGTTTCTACAGGGGAGAGGGAATCATCCCAAAGATTATACATCATGGTTTTCTTTTCTGCCAACCTTTCAAAAATCCTAAGTAGGCTTTTAATTATTTTCTCTGGGCCTATGAATACTGCTGCCATTAAAACACAAGTTACTACTCTATATCCATATTTTTTCACAAGCCTGCCGTTGGTGTCTTCTCATTGTTTCTGTATAGCATGTGCCCCATGGCCATGGTTAGCCCAAATCTATAGTCATGGAACTTCTCAACATGCACCAGGGGACTATTTATAAAGGGTGCTCTGTCTCTGTACTTCTCTTCTTGGGATAGGACTAAATCTAAATCCCTTATACACAATCATTACCCTGTGGTGAGATGTTAAAGAATTCTAATCAGCACTTAACCTAGCAGTGGGAATGCAGTCCTCAGTCCAAAATCAATTACTTGTGTCTACCCCCCACCCCCAGGAAAGACTGTTGTTCTATCTTAGCTTGGACTGAAAAACCCATAGACATCTGCTCAGTACAGAGTTTCTTACCGGTAGTGCTGCTACTAGATTCTTCTTAGTGCTCTCTTTCCTCTAAACAGAAAAGATAAGCTGTTCAGAATTTGTGGTGAATCCTTCTTGCCTTATTCAGCATATCTTTTAAGGATAATGATGCTAACATGTAATACTGGGATCTCTGACTTAGTTTTCCAGGCTTTGTGGTTTTGTTCATAAGTTGTTCAAATTGATGTTTATGTTGGCTGGTGACCTCACAGTGTTCTCACTCTATTTTGTTCTGTCTTTTATCATGCCTAATTTATGAGTTAAATGTTATCACAAATATGTATACATTGGGGAAGAACATAGTATATTCAGAGTTTGGCACAATTTACCATTTGGGCATAAACAGGAAGTCTTCAAGCCAAACTCCCACAGATAAGGGGTGAGGAACTATTATAGTTTTTTTACCTCATAACTATATAAAACTGTATTTGAATCTATAAAAAGTAAAGAACATTAGTACAGATAAGCTAGCTCTGCCAACTGCCATAGTGTGATTTGAAAAAAAGTTGTAAAAATAGAATGAAGGATTTAATTAAGTGAAAGATACATTGAAGATGTGGGGAAACTGTGATTTGTGAGTATAAACCATGCTTTGGATATATCCAACATGTATTAGGCTATACCTCTTAAATTATAGGAAATATAGTTGTTTCATTAACATTTGTACACTATTTAGCTAGTAACTTATT
>NW_004524823.1:1872095-1889491 GCF_000260255.1 Octodon degus
TTTTTTTTTTTTAACCAGTGATTGAACTCAGGCCCTTGTGCTTGCTAAGCAAGCGCTTATTCTACTGAGCTATTTCCCCGGCCCCCTAAAATATCTTCTTGAAAAATCCCCAAAGATGTGCCACTTAGTGGCAATGTTAAATAATTTATATTGTTTTCTGTAAAATGCCTTTGAAACAACTCACAATCATGTTGCACATTTCTTTTTAATAGACATAGTCATTGAGAGTAGCCAACAAGCAAAAGTCACCATAAAATAGTATCGTAAAAGTAGGAAATTGGAACATTACAAGATGGTATAATGTCTCATTACCAGAAAACAATGTAAAATGCTCTGCATGTACCAGATGGCCTAGATCATGGGGCTCCTGCTCTGTGTGGATCCAGGACATCTCCTCTTTGTGCCTTGAGCACTGGACAGTGACAAGTACGTTCTTAGTGCAAAATCTGATGTTACCTGATATTCTACTTTCACATTGAAGTATCTGATTTCATATAATCCTCAGTTTGATAGTTGATAATGAAACGTGATCCATACTAGAGACTGGGAATTCTCTGTTATATTTCATTAGGTTTGTCGATACAATTTATTCATAAATGAAAATAAATAAGCATGCTAGCATAATTTATTATGGCAATTTGTGGAACTGCTAATAACATATATTCAGAGCTCATAGAAGAACTATGTCAGTAAATTACTCGACAATAATTTTATTTTGATGCAGTAAGTGAACTGATCCTTCGTGAAAAATGATCACCTTATGCATCAATGAAATGAAAATGGACAATTAAAGGTTCTGATGAAAAAGGTTCAATATTATTTATATGAAATGGAGTCAAGACATGACAAAAGAAGATGAACAATCAAAAATTGAATATTTTGTATTCATTATACATTGTAATTATTTGAAAAATAACTCATTACTACAAAACAATAAGAATTATCTGAAAATTATAACCAGGTACTCAAATATTTCATGGTATAACAACTGAGTAGTGTTTACCATTTGTTTGTTTTTGGTGTTGGGATTCAAACTCAGAGCCTTTCACCTGCTAGCCAAATGCTCTACCAATGAGCTACCTTCTTGGACCTAAGTGGGTCTTGAATATAGAGCCTAATATCAAGGGTTTATAAGGTACTCTAGCTTTTAACAAATCATAACACTTAATCTATAGAAACAATCAGATCATTATGAGTGCTAAGCTCATGCTGTTGCAAAGAACACACCGACTAATAATAAAGTTGAGTATCACTCCCTTTGTTTATGGCCGGGTATGGCAGTTTTCCCTACCATTGTTTTTGTGCCACTAATGAAAATGGCAGCACAGTGAAAATGACCAAAGACATTGTAGCATAAGACATTTTCACCCATCTACTTTATGAAAGTGTCTTAGGGCCCAAGGGATCATTTATCACCTGTTGAGAGCTCCTGAATGAGGCCCATATGTCAGCTAAGTGTATTATTAAGGAGATGCCAAGATCTGTACAAGGAATCAGTAGACTAGAGAACCATGAATGGTGGAATCATATGGAAAACACACCTAGGAAAGTAAAAGTCAGACTGTAGGCACAGTTTTGTTGTATTAAGGCATTCTGTACTGAAAAACCAAGCAAAATAGTTGGGTGTGGGGTTTCATGTCTGTACTCCTAGCCCTATGATAGCTTAGGCAGGAGAATTATAATTTAGCAAGTTAGTTTTATTTGTTTTTGTTTTTGTTTTTGTGTTTTAGAAAAGGATGAGGGAGTAGCTCAGTGTAAAGGCTTTGGGGTTAATTTTCATATCACAAAACAAGCAAGTAAGTAAAACAAGGATATTTTAGATTAGACACAAAAAACGCCAACCCCCACACCACCCCCACAGTATCACAGGCAGGGATTTTAGACAGTCGGCTCAGCAGGGCACTAGAGCTGACTTGCCCTTATGAGGTGGGTCATGGTTGGACCAGAATCACTGAGTACCTGACCAGGAAAGAATATTCTTGTCCCGAGCACCTTCACCTTTCCTCTCCTTCCTGGCTGCCATGAGCTGAGTGGCTTTGCTCTGCCAGGTCTTCCTGCCCTGCCCATTCTGTTCTATGGCCAGCTGGCTATGGACTGAATCCCCTCCTGGACCAAAATACACCTCTTCTCCAGTGAAGTTGTGCGTATTGGGTATTTGGTGTCAATAATGAAGAAAGTGACTAAGACAAAGACTTACACTTATTTGTATTTGTCTTCAGGAAGCACGGAGTCATAACTCTATCCACAATAAGGACAGCATCCAAATGACTGTAAATTGCAAATCTAAATAATCCGCTCATTGCTTGTGAATGGGAATTTCACAGGTGGTTAAATGTGTTACTTTTACGTGTCCAGCTTTACCATAATACGTGTGTATGCCTTTGCATGTTAAGTGTTCTTTGTCACACCTAGCTGAAATGACTGGGTGAATATTGTCTGGTATGTCACTCATCCCCTATGGTCAAACTTCGCATGTGCTTTAGGAACATAAACCCCAATACAGTGAATGTGTACTACATAAGGACAATTTTTTTAAAGTTGTATCTAGATTGTGTTTTTCTCTTATGTTTCTCAAATAAAAATAAAATGACTTCTCATGTACAATCAGGAAAGGTAAGTTTATTAATGAAATCATATCCATTATATTCATTATACTGGAATCATTTTTAAAATATAAAAAAGATCTTATTTATGTAGTTCTTTCTATTTTACAATAAAGTTTTGGTATTCAGTGTTCTCCTGTATGCTGAAAACTTCTGTGTAGCATGAGTTCTTATCCCTATATAATGGAGCTGTCTGTACCTCACTCAGGTTACAAAAGCGAGAATTCAGTAAAGGGCATTTGACCTAGAGTTTCTGACATTATTTGTAGCTTCAAAATGATCATAGCTGCCTCAATTTCATATTGAAATTGATGGCTTTACACGCTGTGATTGCATACATCAAAACACTAAACTCTTCACCAATTTTTACTTGTTAACCTGGCCTGGTCAAGTGCTATATTGTGAAGTACAGTAAAAATGCTTTTTGCTCAGCCTCTGCTTGCCAGCAGAGGTTGCTCTTAGGTTAACGATTATCTTGAGATTATTTTACAGCAAGAATATTGATAGAAGGTACACTGCAGTGCAATTCTGTGCAACTTAGATCGCAGTTGAATAATAACTATGTAAGTGATTCTCAAACTTGCTTTGATCACCACACCATCAGAAATTACAGTCTTTACAGGGGTAGCTCCATAGCAGAAAAGAAAATGACACTACTGAAATGAAAACATTGATGGATTGTCAGGAGCAAACTGCTAATTTAGAAAATTAGAAAAACAATATGAAGTTTCTCAAAAGGATTTCTAAAATCATTCATTTATTCATATCGTGGTATTTCTTTGATTGGATCAAAAAGAACAAATCAGTGAACATCTGTTTCAACAAATGTAGAGCACAGGTAATTTCATACATGTAAGAAGAATTCTTTATATAATATATATTTTTTTTAATTTTAAAACAAGCAGAACACCTAAATGTAAGTAATGATACAGAGTAAACTATTTTAGATAGGTTCATAAATGTGCCAAGTTCATTTTGCAAATAGTATTTGTAGAATTTAAATGTCCTTTTATCAATTCAGGTAAATTAATAGAACTATATATATCATTGAATTGGTATTAAAAACCAATTTTAGGTTCTAAGCTTAAAAACATCAGGCAATATGATGAAATAGAAATTTTATCTTCCTTGCTGGAAATAAGAACCTTTGGGAAAAATTTTATAATAATATAATTTAATATAAATTTTTGCAAACATTTTTTGAAATTAAAAAGGATCTGAAGGCTCACACCTGCATTTTGGCTCAATCCTACAGACTTGAAAAAAGAAAATCGAAATTAAAATAAAATAAAAACAAAAAAAAATTTCAAGTTTTTAACCATTCTGTTGGTAACATTTGGTTAATATAACGTTCTGGACAGAAGGAAAGAAAGTTTTACCCTGTGAAGAGTTAGATTGTAAATTGTTATTTCACTCCAATAAAGTTTTATTCACAAGAGCAACTGTTAAGCCACATTGGTCTCCTAGGTGGTAATTTTTCATGCTCTAATCTATATCATAAGATTAAAGATTAAGTGATAGTGCAGTGGTCTAAGTGCCTGCCTGGCAAGTGCAAGGTCCCAAGTTCGATCCCCGGTACCACATGTAGTGACAGCCCTGGAACCCCTGGCACACTGTGCAGGCCCAGAAGCCAGGTGTGGTGGTGCACGCCTGTAGTTACAGTGCTGGGCAAGCCAAAATAGGAGGATCACTGGCTCTGAGCTACACAGTGAGACCCTGTAAAAAATAAATTTAAAGGCAATAAAAATTTAAATTAAAAAGATTAAAGATGAAAGAAGTTTTAATCAATATGCTTTTATTTCAACATCACTTGTCAGTGTGCCACTGCTTGTGCCAGAAACATCACACTTACTGTTCCATTTATGGGTGTGAAAATTAGGCTAACATCTTTCCATTGTCCGTATCTTTCCATACAATACTTCAAACTCTGATTTCAGGTTTTTTTAAATTTGACTGTTACTTTTAGAAATAAAACTTGTAAATAAATTTAGTTTAATTTAAAATGCTATTCTAGGGAATATTTCATGTACATATTACTTAAAGGTATTACAAGCTATAATTTCTAGGAGTGGATGTGGTGGTGCATACCTGCAGTCTTGGCACTTAGAGGCTGAGCAAGGAGAGCTGCTGAACGTTAAAGTTAGCCTCAGTTTCCTAGTGAGACCCTGACTCAAAATAAACTAAAAAAGCCCTAAAAATACAATTTACATTGTCAGTTTCCTTTCTTTTAAAGTCAATGTTATTTTTTAAAATAGATTTATCGGGGGCTATGTTTAAATTTTTGTTATTAAAAGTAACTATTTAAAAGTAATAAAACATGGGGGGTGCTGGTGGGGCTCAGTGACAATACATGCTTAACATGTGTGAGGCCACAGGTTCAATTTCTTTTTTTTTTTTAGATTTATTTATTCATTTATTTTTATTAATTTTATTGAAAAACAAATAGCAACAAGACAGTTTTGAAATCAATTAATAGGACAGTTTCAATGATTAATACGTTGCCTATTTTTGCCTTCATAGTGATTATTCATAGTGGAAGATGCAGACATGATATCCTGCTCAAACACTATTAGTAAGAATGTGCTTCATGGCTTAGACTGCTGAGCCATCTCCATAGTCCCCTAGGTTCAATTTCCAAATCTTTCTTCTCATTGAATTAAGAGAAATTAGCTGTATATCCATCCTAAGTATTTTATATATACAGATACAAAATGGTCCTTCATTTGTATCCACATTTTTTGTTTAGTTTTGTCAGAGATGGGTATTCCATTGCCATTTAAATATTGTAGGTGCATGATCTTAGATTTTTTTTTAAGTCTTTTCTTTATTTAGTACAGGATCTTGCTATGCAGCTAGAACTCATAGTGATCCTCCAGTATCAGCCTTCCCAGTGCTGGGATTACAGGCATGCACCATCACACCCAATTTCCTGCGCCTGTCCCCCATGGCGCAGGACTGGCAAGAAATGTGCTTCATGACTTGGACTGCTGAGCCATCTCCATAGGCCCCTAGGTTCAATTTCCAATACTGCATAAACAATAGTAATGATGCAATGAATTTGTTTAGAAATGCTGTAGATATGGATGTTATTTAATTTTATATTAGACATGCAATATGTGAATGTCACTGGTAAGATATTCATAAGAATTTGAATAAATTATTTTGACTTTCAAAAGAGTTGTAAGTTTATCGTTGTTAATTTATTTCTTTAATTTTTATTCTAAAAAGCAGAAAAACAAAGAAATATAACAAGAATAATGAGAAAAACAAATCAACATAAAACAATAAAAATGGTACAGAATTTAAAAACAAGAATAAGGGGCTGGGGAGATGGCTCAGTAGAATAAGCGCTTCCCTAGCAAGTACAAGGGCCTGAGTTCAATTCGCAAAAATAATAAAATACAAGAGTGTTCATCAAAGCAAGAATAGAAAATTAACAATGGTTGTCATATCTCATATTGTAATCATCAAATTTGTGGTTCAGATTACCATACATAGGCATGAAAGACTGAACAAACAATTGCACATTAAATTTCTTTCACTAAATCTTATTTTTTCCCCCTCAAAATGTACTATGTTTACATTCTGTGGCAGTTTCAAGGAGATACTTCAGTTAATTATCATAGCGATCCACGAACTAAAAGACTAGGCAATCTTTAGTGGTATCAAATATTAACTGGAAGCTGTATTTCTAATAACATTAAAGCAATAGTAGTCATGATAACAACACAAATAATAATTGAAAGCAATCATTGTGTGTACCTCACTTACTGAATACCTTTCAAATGAGGACACTGATTGTTAGAAAAGTTTGTTCATTACTTAGCCAATTCAAAGATTCATTGAGCTTTTTAAGTACTGGGGAGAACAGGTTATTCAACTTGGCTAAAAGTTAAGGTAATAAAGTTCAGCAACAGTTGTCTTGTCTCAGTGCTAACTGCTTATGTGAAAATTATTGAATCTCTAGTATAAAATATGTCTTTAAATTTTCTAGCTTTTGACTCTACCACAAATTCTCTTTACTATCATTTTCACGTAACTACTGTTTTAAACACAGATCTACTCTGTATCATTGAAATTTATATTGGAGATAGAAATAAATTGAAATCTTTACATGCATTTAGATACTTTTATATATTAAAATACATATTCTATATGATTTTCTTAAGTATGATTTATTTAAGAAAAGTTTTAGTAAATACTTTAGGGCCAGTCAAATTGAAAGTAATGTGACCTTCTAAGTATTTATTACTAAGTTCTGTATCAGAAAATATATCAGTTAGGAAGTTCTGTATTTCTTGTGAATAGTAAGCTCACTCTAAATCTAAATAGCACAAATAAGGAAGAGGCGATTTTAACTTCTTGAATGCTGTCCTGTGGGAAGATGAATGATTATTTTCTTCAAGCTCTGTAAATAGATTATATAACTACCCTAATTTTTTCATATTTAGAATGTACAACCATTTTATTTTAAAATATCAGTAATTTAATGTTGATGAGAAAATGAATATTTTCAACTAAAAAATCATATTACTTATTCTTAGAATGTCTTTGAACTTTCCTTTAGTGGGAAAAACAATGTTTCAAGTCATTTGGAAGAAAATCTAGATCACAATTGGCTATTCTTCCAAGAAATTCAAATAAAATATTTAGAGTTTAGCCTCCATCACTTCTTGGCCTTTTGGCTAAGATCAAGAGTAAATTTCACCTTTCTGATGTGCTTTCAGGATATGCATAAAGGATATTCATATAACCAAGGACATATTATTTAATCCAAGAAGCCAAAGAAGATGCATATTAATATGAGAAATTTAATTACATACATGGATTTCAAACTATGCATGCTTAAATATATGTGACTGTGTCCATGGAGAGGTTGTGTTTATTCTGGTCACATTGAAATACAACTGGAATATCCAAATGCTTTGGGTGCCATGGAGTTGCCAACAGTTGAACGCTATTCTGTTTCACTGTGGCTAGAGTTATACTGGAGAAAATGAAGCATAAAGCAAAACTTCTAGGAAGAATGAAAAGATACAGAGATGTACTGTAGGATCAAATGCATGCCTGAAGATACTTAAAATGAAAATGTTCTTTAATTAATTAATTAATTTTTTTTGTATTTTTAGAGGGAACAGTCTACAGAGTGTTCAGGGTTACACTACTAGATTGGATTCACAATGATCTGCCGGTTTACAGCCTCCCAAGAGCTGGGATTACAGGTGCACGCTACCACGCCCAGTCTCAATCCTGTCTCAGCATGCCCCAGGGTTGGGGCTGGCACAGCATGCCGAGGATCAAATCCTGGCTGCTGTGTCTGTCTAAGCAGGTGCTTTAGTCCACTGAGCTATTTGGCTGGCCCTTATTACAGCAGTTTTGAAGAAAGTATTTAAAAATGAAAAGCAGAAAGGAAAAGAAAAAAGGTAATGGGATAGATAAGAAGGAAGCAGTCGTTAGTTATTGTATGTTAAATTTAAATAGTCCTGTTACCAACATATCTGAGAACTCTGGCAGCTGAACAACTATCAATTAGCTTAATGTGCCCTGCTATGGGGCTTGACCCAATAGATTATGCAACAATATGTGTTGAATCTAAAAGCTACCTGAGTTCAGCATAGTGGTCCTCCAAGCCCTTTAGAGGGTATGATGGTGTCCATTCTGATGTTTACAGCATTGCTGCCACATTCTCTCTGCATGCGAACTATTTCCAGAGGACACAGACCATCTCTGTGAGGAAGACCCTCCTCAGTGTAAGCCCACCCTTCCATGTGCTGGGTCCAATTGAACAAGGAAGTATGACTTTTTTGTTGTTGTTATTTTGTCTTGGTGGTACAAGGGATTGAACTCAGGCCCTTGCACTTGCCAGGGAAGTGCTTATTCTACTGAGCCATCTCCCCAGCCCCAAACAAGGAAGTAGAAGACAGAAACTATGGTTCCCCCCCCCACTGAGAACAGCATCTGTCTTCTCTTCCTACTGTCCTGAAGATCTGTCTTCTCTCCTTACTGTCCTGAAGATTCTGGCTATCAGACCACATATTCTCCAGCCACTGACATAGAAGACTTGGACCAGTCGTGGGGCAGAAGCACTCAGGTTCTCTGGGGGCTGTACCATAGAACCACCTGCTTTTGAGCCTTGTGTTATTTTTATTTCTTCTTCAGTTTGATGACTATGTGTTACCAATTCATGCAGTTTACAACCACTTTGGGTGTGCTGATATGTGCATATTACTGCATGATTGTTTTCTTCCCCTTCACTCTCTCACCCTTTCCCCTCTGGTTCCCCTCCCACTTTTTTCCTACTTGTTGATGGTATGTGTCTTAAGTCAACTCAGCCAGTATTCACACTGGCTGAGTTGTCAGGATCCTGTACTTGGAACATCTGTATTCCTGTCATTTCTCTTCCCCTCATACTTACCCATCACCCTAGTTCCCATGGACCACTTTCCTGTTGCTATAGATCTGTCTGCTTGTCCCTTTGTCTCCATTCTTTATCATCTTCTTTGTATCGTGCCTCACTCAGATGAGGAACATATGGTATGCAAGATTGTACATCTGGCTTATTTTACTCAATATTGTATTTTCCAGGTGCATCCATTCTTCAAACATGTCCCAAATTTGTCATTCTTTATAGTCAAATAGTATTCCTTTATAGACAGACTGAGCCAAAAACACTGACTTCTCAGGCTCTGCGGTTTGCAGATGGCATCTTTTGGAATGCTGCAGCCTCTAACTGAGCCAATCACACACACATGCATGTGTTCTGTGGATTCTCTTTCTCTGCAAACTGAGCCACTAATACAAAAGGGTTTTGTTACTTTTTTCACTAAAATATGATGCAGAAACTGGCTGAAGAGGACATTTGGTAATTTCCCCAAATTTAAATCTAAAAAGACCTTGTCATCTGTATTGTTAATCACATCACTTATGTTGCTTCATGCATATTATATGACTTTTAAGTATCATCCAATTTTTGTCAAAAATCTAGCAAAACTGCAGGTGCATGTGGTATGGCAGGGTGGGAGGAAGGAGGATGATATTTGGAGTATGCAGCCTATGTCCCTATCTACACAATCATAGCTCTCATTTTTTTTTCTCCTTTGTGGCACAATTTAAGTATACACTACATTTTTTTTTCAGAAAACTAAATACTAATTAACTAAAAATTAAATGTTTTAAAACAATTGAACTAAGAAAAATTTTTCATGATAGCAAAGAAGTACTAAGAGTAAAACATAAGAAAAATACTGGAATGGCAAGTAAAAGACCAGCACTTCTAACAGTTTGAGGATAGGAATTCGCACAAAGTTCTAGTGTGTTTACACTACATTTTATCAGGATGTGAATATTAGATATCGTTAAAAGTTTATCACTTCATATCAGTTTCTTCTTCTTAGGAAGAATCCTTAGGAAGGATTTCTAATAATAGATTATCCTAAATCTATCTTTTATTCTTTCTCTGTTTGTTGCAATTCTTATATTCTGTGACTCAGTTCTGGATCAAATCATATACTTGTTTGACATTCAAACAAGGATTAATTTTGTAATAACTCTGCTAAACTTCCCCACACTTAGATATTAACAGATACCTTAAGAAACAATTACGTGAAACCCAATATTATGTTGCGGAGATGAGTCACTGTATCACTTACAGTCTCAGTTCTTTTTCTTTTTGTTTTCCTCTCTCTCTTTTTGAAACAGGGTCTCACCAAGCAGTTCACACTGACCTTGAGCTCACTTTGTAGCACACCAAACTCACAACAATCCTTCTGCCTCAGCCTGAGTGCTGAGACTACAGACATGTGGCATCACACTCAACTACTAGAGTCTCACTCTTTTTTTAAAAAGAACGCAAAATGGAACAAAAATAGAAATGATACAAAATTTCATCAAACAAATAATAGGAATTAAATAATGATTGTTGTATTTCATGTTATCTTCAAATCAGTTGTTTATGTTACCAGATATAAACTGCAAAATCAATTTGAATAAAAGTTATAAGAAACTAAAAAGAAGAAAATATGCAAATAAATTTGTAAGCATTACTAAGGGTGAACAGATCTATCCTTTCAGCAAATAATTCTTATTTCCATTGGCAGCACAGGCTGTGCAGCAGATCCTATTTCACTTTTTGCTTTGGCTACCATGTTACAGTATGTAGAAAATTACAGCTCTTCTTAGCTTTTATCAGTTAATCAAATGTGGTATTTGTTTTAGTGATGGTAGTTCTTGACCACTCTAAAATGATTCTATCGCTACAATGCTTTTAGTTTTAAAGAAAAATACCATTTTAACATTTATCTACTCAATTTACATGGAAGTATTAATTTTTACCTTGATATAAGGTGAGAGTCTAAATATTTTTTCCTTGTTAATCAGTCAACATTATTAAAAAATTCACTTAGATTATTGCAAACCTACCTCTATTATTCCTCTCTGCCAAACTCCTGTTCTTTTCCAAATAAATTTAAGAGTCATGTTCTCAGTTTCAACAACAACAACAACAACAAAAAACTCCTAGTCTATTGATTTGGTCTAATTTTTACAATGTCTTCATGTATATTCTTTAGTCCTGTTTTGTAGTGATCCAATGTATGTGTTTGAAAATGGCCTTACTTAATAAAAAAATGAAGGGATATAAAATATTGGTAAATAACATTTAAAATACAAAGTGTAGGACAAAGAAAAAATGCAGTAGTCATAGCACTCACATTATGGAATAAAATTGGAAACTGGAAGGTTTAATGGGCAACTGGATAGGAAATCCCAAAACGGGCACTATCTCAATGTAAAAGCTGGCAGACAGGTAGCTTACTTGCTGGTGTCTGTCTTCTGACTTTTAAAGGCTTGGTATATGGGCAAAATTGCCATGATAAGCCCTAAAGAGCTATCACATGAGCTAAGGGAGCCTCCAGACAGCCTCATTTTGGTCTTTCTCCTTTTGCTTCTGTCTCACCTAATGAAATCTTTCTATTTTATCTAGATTTATCATTTTAAAAAATAAAAGCATAAATACTCATTCATTTTGCTTATATTTCTGCAGTGACTTCCAATTTTAATTAAAGTAAAGGCATAGGATCCAATTTGTCCCCTCAGTGACCTCAGATTTCTAGCATGGCTCCTGTTCTTTCTCCCTCAGCATCAGCGTACAGACTGAGCTTGGCTGAGAGTGGACACTAATTTGCCTTTTAGCTTTCTTACCTGATTTGTTATATTTCTTTGGACATCATGTCACATTCCATGCTCTCTCAGGGATGGATTCTCCCTTGACCTCTCAATCTAGATGAGAGCCCTAGTGATAAGTTGTCGGAGCACATTGTTCTGCTTGTTTTAGAAATATCTGTGTCTCTGGAGACAACATGTATTATAACCATGAGAAATGTAATCCACTTCCATTCCATTGAGAATTGGTGCTGAGCCTCTTTTCCAGCTGGGACTATGGAGGGTGTCAAAAAGAAGAAAAATAAGTTTCCTGATGTGCCAGAAACCCTTAAGAAAAAGTGAAGACAGTTCACAGAGAAAGAAGTTTATCCAGAAGACACTTCACAAGGCAAGGAAGAAGCTCATCTATGAAAAAGCCAGGCACTATCATAAGGAGTACAGACAGATGTACAGAACTGAGACCCAGATGGCTGGGATGATAAGAAAAGCCAACAACTTCTAGGTCCTAGCAGAGCCCAAAATGGCATTTGTCATCCGGATCACGAGTGTCAATGGTGTGAGCCCAAAGGTCCACAAGGTGTTGCAGCTTCTTTGCCTTTGCCAAATCTTCAATGATACCTTCATTAAACTCAACAAGGCTTCAATTAACATGCTGAGAATTGTGGAGCCATACATTGCATAGGGGTACACAAGCCTGAAGTCAGTAATGGCAAAATCAGTAAAAAGTGAATTGCCTTGATAGATAATTCTTTGATTGCTCTATCTACTGGTGAATATAGCATCACCTGCATGGAGGATCTGATTCATGAGATCTATACTGTTGGCAAATGTTTGAAACAGGCAAATAACTTCCTGTGGCCATTCAAGTTATCATCTCCATGAGGTGGAATGAAGAAAAAGACCACCCATTTTATGGAAGTTGGAGACATGGGAAATAGGGAAGACCAGATCGACAGGCTTATTAGAAGGATTGAACTAAGGTATCTACTATTGTGTTTTTATGATTTGATCCACTAATAAAGTGTTTCAAAAAAAAAAAGGATTTGTGCACTTTGACAGACATCTGTCTGAAATCAGGGATAGTCTACATTTCCTTAGCTGTACATCGGGCATTATGAATATAATGCATTCTTCTCCTTAAGATTGTATGTAAACTTTCTCTTCCCAAAGAAAAGATATATATGTATTCCAAAATCAAGTCTATGAAAAATCACTTGAGGTCTCATGCTCCCATTTTCTTCTATGATAGCAGTAGCAGTTTATCTTTATCACTTTATTATTAAATGTGTTGCATCGTCATCCTTGCAATCCAGCGCTTTGCTGAGACTTTCAACCTCCATAGGACCATCACGCAATCTCTGTCTTTCCCAATAAATGCCAAACATCCAAAATAGCTTTCAGGTCGGTCCTCTCCAAACAGCAACGAGAGCCTTTTCATATTTCTTATCGACTCGACCTGCTGTGTTGAATTTTGAATGACAGCAACACGATCTGGGAGTAAGCCTTTTTATAAAACAACAATTTATCCTACACAATATCAGACACTCCAAAGTATTTCATAAAGTTATTACAGCCATAAAATGAAAAAAAGCTATCACTGAATCAATGAATTCATCTGTTTCCTCTTACTGAAAGAAATTTTCAGGTGAATCATGAATTTTATACTGTGAATATCAGAGAAGTAGAAGTGCAAGGACAGATGACTTGGCTACATCCAGCAATATGTTAAGAACCCATATGTCTTATTGCTTGCTGCTTCATTTGACTTTCATTTCATAATATTAAAAGCTATTTTAACCAAATATGGGGGCTGGCCAAATAACTCATCAGATTAAAGCTCCTGCAGGAAGGTGCAGGGGCTAGGGATTCAATCCCAATCCTGTCATGCTGTCTTTGCCTGTGGGGGCAAACTGAGAAGGCAATTGAGACTGGGTGTGGTGGCGCATACCTCTAATCCCAGCTCTTGGGAGGCTGTAAACATGTGGATTCCTATGAATGTGATCTAGTAGTGAGACCCTGAACACCCTATAAACCTTTCCCTAAAATACAGAAAAAAATAAACAAATATGAAATCTAGAAATTAATGTGGAACCTTTTTCTCTCTCATTTGATCTCAAAGATCAAAGAGGCAATGACAAGTTAAGTTAAAAAGTAAAAATATGCAGTATTAGAGAAAAAGATTATTTTTAAGAATGAAAAGTTAGAAATGTTTGCCTGGCAAGTGCAGGGTCCTGAGTTCAATCCCCGGTTCCACAAAAAAGAATTAAAAAAAGAATGAAAAGTTAGAAGTAGTGATAAAAGTTCTGTTGTAAGATTTTCAAGAACTAAATCCTAGAAGAGGACATTTGATTAGCCAATGGAGAGGAACTGGGAATTTAAAAATGCATGTTCATATACTGTGGATGCATAAACCAAATGGAAAAGATTAACAAGAGGAATAGCTCATAACAAAATAAAACTACTTGATATAGAATACAAAATGGAGAGGTTTGTAGGTAAAAGTTTGCAGTTTTACTTCTGAATGCTAATTATCTTAATCCCATCATTTTAATTTATTTCAGCCAGTGACTCTTTTGCTCTGATGTTTCAAGGGAGTATATCTGATTAGAACTGATTTTATGTTTCTTATGTCCTGGCAGAGTGGAGATACAGAGGCTGAAATCATAAAGCAGGAAATAACTTCAGACATAAAATGTATACTGAGGGCCAGCCAGATAGCTTAGCAGACTGAAGCTCCTGCTTAGGCAGAGTGCAGTGGCCAGGGTTCACTCCCCAGCATGCCGTTCTGGGTCCAACCCCGGGGCACAGTGAGATGGTGAATGAGAATGGGCACGGTGGCACTCGCCTGTAATCCCAGGGCTTAGGAAGCTGACAACAGGATGATCACTATGAGTCCAATCTACCTAGTGAGATCCTGTAGACTCTGTACTAAACACATAAAAAATAAATAAATAAAATAAAATGTACACTCAAAAAGTATCACAGCATATGTTCATAGGAACACTTCTTTTATAGAGGAATTGTGTGAAAACTTAAAAATACAGTCAACCGATTTAATAGTTCGTGCATCAGACTAATGACTTCAGACTGCTTGGCAAATGACGTGCTGTCAAGGAAGTGAACAAAGTGACATTTCATTGTTTTCAGAAGATTAATTTGGCAACATTACTTAGAAGAGAAATAAAACTGCAATCAATTAAAGTCATTAAAGGTTTTTGTAATAGTGCCTTCCAGATACGTTACAATCCGTGTCTTTTTATTTCTAGTGTCTATAATATTGAAAAGTGGTCTGGCAGGATGCTAATATATATGCTGTGCAATATTTAGAATTATTTTGTAGAATTTTTTTTAAAAAAGAATGACTATTATGTAATCACACATGAATTTTAATTTAATAATATAATTGAAAATGTAAAAGTGATCACTAAGTACAGTTCATTTCAATAGCATTTTTACAATTAAAGTAGTCATTTGATTTCCACAGTGGTTGTACCAGGCTGCACCCTCACCCACAGTGCAGAAGGGTTTCTTTTTCCAGCATTTGATATTGGCTGACTTCTTGATGTTAGCTGTTCTTTCTGGGGTGGGATGGAATCTCAGTGTTGTTTTAATTTTTATTTCTCAAATGGCCAATGAGGTTGAGTTTTTTTTTTTTTTTAAGTATGTACTTGCCATTTGTATTTCTTCATCTGAGAAGTGTGTATTCATCTCAGATGCCAATTTCTGGATTGAGTCTTTGTATGCCTGATTTTTTAAAAAAAATTTATATGTTCTAGATAGAAGGCCTTTGTTGGAGGAACAGTTGGCTATAATTTTTTCCCAGTTTTGTGGGTTTTCTTTTTACTCTGTTGGAGATTTCTTTGAAGTACAGACAATTTTCAAAAAGATGTGATCTCAGTTGTTGATTCTTTGAGGTAATTACCATGCTGTTGGTTTTTATTCAACTTACCACCTACACTTATGACTTTGAGATTTATACCTACATTTTTTTTCCAGTATGGAGATTCCTTAAAAGTCTAGGTCTGGATATTCCATTCAAGCCAGGTGTTGCCCTCCTGTATATTTTTCTAGAAGAACTGAAAAACTCACACAACAGAGATATGTGTGCACCCATGTATAGAGCAGCACAATTCATCATAGCTAAATCCTAGAAGCAACCCAGATGCCCATCACCTGAGGAATGAAAAAAGAAGATGCGGTATTTTTACACAATGGAGTATTATTCAGCTATGAATAATGAAATATTCATTATTATTTGAATGAAATAGGATAAATTTGAATCTCTTGTCAGTAAATGGATGACAAACTAGAAACCATACTCTTAACTAAAAATAAATGGAACCACATGTGCAAACATCACATCATCTCCTTAGTGTGAGAACATGAAAAAGAAAATGGAAATTGAAGGATACAATAGATACTGGGAAAAGAGAATGAACTCATTCAGAAGGAAAGAGTTACTGAGCTGCAGAGAAGGGCAGGAGAAGTGGGGGAAAGAGATATAGGTATGTATGTAAGCAGGATGGTTTGAACAACTGTACTGTGCATTTCTGCTGGCCTATGGAAAGGAGCAGATAATGCTTAATTTTTTGTCTCATTTCGTATATTGTTTGTATTTTAACTCTTGTTAATTTCTTATACATTTCTTTCTTTTCTCCTTTCTTCTTCCAATTTTGCATGCATATATCTGGTAATATGAATAACTGGTTGGAAGAAAACACTATGCATTACATGAAATACCGTGAAATTCATTTTTCTTTGGCTAAGTGAAATTCTGTATCACTTATAATTTTTTCTTTAATACTATTTTGTACTTTGTTTAAAAATTAAAATAAAGCAATAATTACAAATTAAAAAATAAATCATTCTCTTGAAAAATATTACAATAGATACAGTCCTAGCCCAGGCCCAGTGAGTGTGTGGGAGAGCTTCTGGTTACCCTGCGCTGGTGGGACCTACTGGTCGCAGCCCAGGTGCAGCATGGGTGAGACCATCTTCCACTCCCTTGGGATGCCCCCCACCACTCTGCAACACCTCCCCCACCCCACCCGCCTAGTAGGAATTTCTGGGAACCCCCAGATCCAGTCCTAGCCCAGGCCCAGTGAGTGTGTGGGAGAGCTGCCTTTTTCCCCTACTCCACCTTGTCCCCTCCAGACTCAGCTCAGGCTTGGCATACAGGCCAGGGTGAAACCCTGCAGCTGCAATCCCTGCAGAAGTGTAGGGGACAGAACCACCCAGCTAGTCCAGGAGCAGAACATCTTGCCAGAGGGGCACAACAGGTTCACCCCCAAGGACAGCAGCAGGAAAGAGCTGAGCACAGCAACCAGACCCAAGACAGGCACAGCTGAATAAATCCAAACTTTGTAGATCTGCACCTGAACTTCAGTAGGTGCTCAGGTTATAACTGCACCAAAGCTCTACAACAAAGGTCAGAAGACAGTGCTACACAAAATGACGAGAAGGAACAAAATGCAACCTCAGAACCCAAGCCCACCCGTAACAAGTGCAGAGGTCACTAACACAAAAAAAATTGGAAATCACACAGCTGAAAGCAATCAATCAACGGCTTCTGAAATAAAGAAACAGCTGCAGAAAGATATAGAAGACCTCAGATTGGAAATGAAAAAACAAATC
>NW_004524823.1:1889620-1902783 GCF_000260255.1 Octodon degus
TTTGAAGAGAAGAGAAGAGAAAAAAAGAGGAGAGAAATGAAAGAAGGAGAAAGCTAATGTGTGACATAATGCCAATTCTGTTATGAAGGGGCGTTGTCATGGATAATCATACCCACAATTATTATTTAGAATTGGACTATTGATGAATTATTAATTTAATTTTGTCAGTTTTATTAAAAATAAGTACTTAATCGGAAAAATACCAAAAATAAAGCGTTGATTTTTTTCATATTTTTATGAAAAAGACATTAAAATTTCCCATGTTGACTATTTTTGGTTACACAAAACCTAAAAAAAAGCAAGCAAGAGAGAAAGAAATCCTTGTATGAATTACAATAAAATACCAATTGAAGATAAATCTGACAAGAAAGCAATAAAACTCTTTCTTGCAAGAAAAAAAAAATACCAATTGAGCCGGCCAAATAGCCCTGTGAATTAAAGTGCACAGGGGTTCGATTCCCAGGCCTGCCATGCCTGCTCCACCCCCGGAGTGTGCTGAGATGGCAATCGAGGCTGAGCGTGGTGGCTCGCATCTGTAATCCCAGCCTTGGGAGGCAGTAACTGATCTAGTAGTGAGATCCTGAACACCCTGTAGAACCTTCTCTAAAAGTACAAATAAATAAATAAATAAATACCAATTGAACGCTACAAAAAATGCTTGCCTTCAATTATCACACTTAAAGCAGTCTTTACGCAAGGTAATGGCATGTTCTATAGGCACTTATCTCTTACACCGGTAGCACATGTAGTTTCCTTTCCTGACCACTTGGTAGGACCTACTGGGGTCTTGCTGATCTTGCTGTTTTGTCAGGATGTTCTTTTTATATCATACAGTGGGTGGTTAGCAGGATCATAAAGTACCAGTAAAATAAAGTATTAAATTCTTAATATGTATTATATGTTTAGAATAAACATCAACAGTTCCACAACTGTGTTCTTGCTTAGAAAACCTAAAAGAAATATCAAACATAAACTCCTCTATGAACTACAATGAAAATATCAATGTAACTGGATCATAAAAGTAATCCTTGCTTCAACATTGCACTCAAGGCAGTCTTCATGCATGACAAGCGCGTGCTCCACGCATGTCTCTTTCACATTGACAGCGCTTGTGCTTAGTTTTCCTTTCTTGTGTAGTAGGCCATTCTTTTCACATCTCTTGTCTCCTTCTTGTCAGGCACTTCCTCTTATATGGTACAATGTTCACTTAATGGAAAAATAAGATTAATAAAATTAGATATCAAATGTGTAGTGAGTGCTTGAAATTTATATCAGTATTTTCACATCATTTATTTACTTATTTACATCACCGAAAAGATAACACCAGAAATACTCATGTGAACTACAATATGAACACAAACAAAAATCTACCACAGAAAGAATGTTTGCTTAAAGTGTAACATCCAGGGCTGTCTTCTCTTATGAAAACTACATGTTCCATACACAGGTCTTATTACACTGACAGCATGTACATTTTGCTATCCTGTCTTTTTGTTTAGGGTGGAGACTATATCTTTTTCTTTCTCATGGTCATACTATGTCTCTATGATTCTATGCCTACCTGTTCCCCTGTCAGCACCAGTGTGTTCCACAATATTTTTGCCCAGTTCTGTGGGCAGAAAAATTTTGTTTTTCCTCAGCTGTAAGTGGCATCTTATGAGTTCCAGTGCCAGAACTCTAAGAAAATTTCTCAATGGTATTTTGTACTTGTTATTTTCTTTGTAAACTATCGAACTATTGACACCACAAATATTTAGTATCAAATAAAACACAACCATCAGCCAATGTTTCGAATGACATCATAATTACTGCATAACTTACCAAAAACATCTACTCTGTCTTTGTATTTTGGTAGAAATTTACCGACTCAGGCTTTGTTTTGCTCAGGTTTTCCTATTAATATTTCCATCATGGTCTAATGTTGATATTATCAGAATCTGTTTGTTTTTCTTTGCCATATACTACGCCAATGTTATATCTTCCTGAAATCTAACAATTATACTATACAATTCCTATTTTGAAATTGCAACATTTCATTTGGAATTTCTGCTTTGCTTCTATGAACAATTCCTATGCTGGTCAATTTGTGCTCTGTTAGCAAATTTAACATCATTTGCACAATGGTGAAACAATTGTTGAATGTGACATCCTGATTAGTCTTGGAGATGGGAAGAGCAATTCTGTTCACAACACCATTTAGTTGATTACTATGTGAATAAAGACCTGGTGGCTGTGTTCCAGGATACATTTCTGAACTGAAGGCATAATAAATCTTCATATCTACAAGGGCATAAATTTCTATGTCATATTTTGAAGGGTTTTGTTTTTTTGCTTGCTTTTGCGTATGCTGCCTGAAGCTACAGTGACTATGATGCTGCAAAATGTTCACAGACTGCTACATACTCAGATGGTGTGTGAACTTTTTGACAATTACCTGCAAATCTTTCCACAAGAAGTAGATTGCAGTCGTTATCAGTTCTTTTTGTTTCTAGGAAAGTGGGCTTTTTTTTTTTTTTTATTTTTTTTTTTTTTTTTTTTTTTTTTTTTTTTTTTTTTATGGAACCAGGAAATTTGGAAGGAAACTGAACACCCTCAGTATCATTGTTCTTCTACAAACCTTAAGTCCAAACTCATTGTCTTTCTGTAAGTCTTTTATATTAGTATGATTACCATGTGAAAGCCCTGCTCAATACAGCAGGCCTGTGAGTCCTTTCAGTTCAGCTAGTAGTTGCCATAATAAATACATTTTTGAAAGGCCAGGGAGATAGCTCAGCAGTGTAAGCACGTGAATGGCAAGCACAAGGGCCCAGGTTCTATCCCCAGTACTGCAGTGCTGGTCCTGCCCCAGGTGCCTGTAATCCCAGCACTGGGGAAGCTGAAACAGGAGGATCACTATGAGTCTCAGCTGCATAGTGGAACCCTGTATCAAATACATAAATTATAAATTAAAAAATAAATACATTTTTAAGTATAGCGATTTGTGCATATAGAACACATTATTTGTATTTCAGCATTTGTGCATTTCACAATATGTAGATTTTGTCTGTTAAAAACAATTTTCAGCATTTAATGGCAGTGCTGATATTCTGCCTTTTACATTTCACACCTACTGAAATCCTCACTGTATTTTTGGGCCTACTTCTAACACTGTAATCATTTCATCTGGTTGCATGAGCGTTTTGTACCATTTTATAGTCAAATATGTGCTCAAACTGTTGTTTTCCTCATCATCTGAATCAAGGAAGTCTGCATCCCTGTGTCCATATTGGTAGATTCTTGCTCCATTTCACAGTCATAAGAACTTTGGCTCACATGGCCAACATCTAAGTATTATTATCTTCATTATCTATGCATGAATAATCTGATGATTCACTTTTGATCTCCTTCAAAACGTGATAATCTAATTTTCAGGTACAATTGTACTAAATTGGGCTACTTCTACCAAAAAAATTAAAAGAAAACTTTTTTAAAAGCAAATTCTAGGGGCTGGCCAAATAGCTCAGCAGATTAAAGTGCCTACAAGCAGGCGCAGGGGCTGGGGCTTTGATTCCTGGGCCTGTGGTGACAGCCCTGCCCCTGGGTGTACTGAGACAGCAATTGAGCCTGGGTGTGGTGGTGGTGCGTGCCTGTAATCCCAGCTCTTGGGAGGCTGTAAACAGGCGGATCACTATGAATCTGATCTAGTAGTAAGACCCTGAACACGCTGTAGATCCTTCCCTAAAATATAAATAAATAAATAAATAAATAAATAAATAAATAAAATAAAATAAAGCAAACTCTAAGTTCTTAGAAATTTAGCAATTAGCATTTCAGGAATACAATTCACCAGTTGCTACTTTGGATCTCCTGCATACAACTTGCTATTTGTCTGCTAAATGAGTGGATACACAAATAGAATTTTGCTTTCCCCAGCACAGCTACTGTGAGACACATCAACATTCCATTATGGTAAAATACATGTTTTTATAATGGAAGAGTGGTGTGGGTATATTTTACCCCTTGTGATGCTCATGTAAAGTCACAAAACTCACAAAGCCATTTAGAACATTATGTAGATAATAATCCCAGTTTGGGTAAAAATGTCAGTTTGCACACACTTTTTCACACATGTACACATTTTTCCATTTGTTGTAATGAATGGATAAACATAAACATTGTTTCCTGTATACCCCAGGGGCAGGTACTGAGGCACAGCCAGCTGCTATAGAAAAGTAGGGAGTGGGTTGTTGTAACCCAATGTTATGATTCAACAAAACCCAGAATATTCCCAGGAAAATAGTAGTAGTTAATATGATTATAGTGTAATCTTGACACAACTCTTGGTTACAAATGCCAAGCTAAATAAAAACGTGTTGGTAATATTCATTACAAGTTATTAAAGCAAAACAAATGTGCTTGTGATACTAATGTCACACTAAGCAACTTATGTGATATTAGCCAAGTTTTTATTTTTGTGTTTTAGTTATGCACACACACTCAAGCCTAAACATTATGGAGAAGCAATAACAAGACGAGAGAAATAACGTTAGTACAATATTTCTTGCTTCGCTTCATTTAAACACTAAATCCCTATATCTAAAATTAAATTTTTATCTCCATTTTTGAAATGAGGCTATCTAAGAGTCTCTTGGGTAATATTATAGTTTGGGGGAACAGGAAATAGATTTAGAGATAAATTTGAGGGAAGAAGATGTTTGTCAGGAAGTGCTCTTGTGATGGGAGGAAAAGGAAGGTTAGGCTGAAGGAAGCTCCTGTTTGGACATGGACTACACAGCTTCTGAACAGTCCAGAGCATGCTCTAAAGCCAAGGTAGATGTTTGGAGTAGTCCTAGGTTGGGTCAAATTTGAAATGATTCAACTTCTATGGTCCAGCCTTAGGCAGTAGGTGAATGTGGCTATTCTAGAAACCTTGTGAGAGGAGACTCTGAAGCTCAAATTATTCCTTGCAGGGTTTCTGAAGTCAGTATTTTCAATAGCTATAAAGTCTTTCCTTGAAGAGGAATCTGGGCAGTGCCAATCACAAGGTTGCTAGGCCAAGGTCACATAACTAATTGGCAGAATCTATCTTTGAACTAATTATACTCATCTCCACCATTTATCATTATGCTTCTGAATGGGCTTTTCCTGAACCCTGTGCTACAAATCTTTTCCCTCCCTCTGCTTTGCAGTTTGGGAGACACATCCACTAAACTGAAAGCCTCTAAGTTCAGTTGTTGCTCCTTGTGTCAGGCAGTATCATATCCAGCTTTTTGCTGTCCTCAAAAGAATATGCCAGGGGCCTGGCCCTAGCTCAGTTCTTTAAGTGTCTGCTTCAACAAAGCTGTCAGCCTCAGGTTGGGGCTGGTGAGATGGCTCAGTGGTCTAAAACACCTACTTAGAACAAGCTTAGCAAAGCACAGGGACCACGGTTCAATCCCCCAGCACCACATGCCAGCCGGCCCCGCCCCCTGGTGGGCTGAGCTGGGCACACACACACACACACACACACACACACACACACACACACACACAAATAAATAAATAAAATTTAAAAAATAATAATACATTCAAAAGAATATGCCTCAGGGACCAAGGTTTGATCCTGGGTCCTGCATGCTGCTCTGGCCCGGACCCGGCACACTGAGCCGGTGAAAGAATCCAGGAGTGGTAGTGCTTGCTTGTAATCCCAGCGCTGCTGAGGCTGAAAACAGGAGGATCACTGTAAGTCCAATTAAGCATAGTGAGACCTGGTACCAAATACATAAAATGAAAACAAAACAAATAAACCAAAAAAGAGTATGCCTCAGGACAAGGGAAAGATAATCACCCATATTCAAAACCTTGCTACTGATCTATATTTTAAATTTTTGCATACTCTACTCAACAATGCTTTGAATATTATTTAATTATTGAAACAAATATTCATTAATTACATTTTCCCAGCAACTTGAAAATATTGACTTATAACTGCATGAAGAGGAGAATGGTCCTGATTTCCTTGATTTTTTAAATTGCTCACAATTCCCTTATTTATAGGCTTCTGGGAAGAATTATAAGCCTATAAATAAGGGAATTGTGTGACAATCCACTTAATTCTCCAAAATTGTGTGACAGTCCACTTAATTCTCCAAAATTGTGTGACAATCCACTTAATTCTGCAAGTTATTTCATTTTCCTGGCATCCAGCAGCATTTTCAGACCAGGAAACTGAACTTTCTGTATTTTTAGTGAATTTATTTCTCAAGCTTTTGATACTATAATTATTACAAATTTTTGATGATGTGCTTCATTAATTGAATGATTCCTTCCCTTAGGACTTCCCTGTGAGCCCTAAGGATTCACAGATTGATCATGCCAATAAATCCTGGTGGGTTACAGTGCACACTGGACTTGAATTTGCCAACCTGTTTAGAATTCATTGAGCATCGCAGTATCTGGATATAGAAAAAAAGAACTGAATGGAATTTTATAGTAATTGAAAGATAAAAGTTTCCACTCTGGCAACAGCTAGTAACTTGGATTTTTTGATTGAAATTTAGAAATTTCTAAATTGCAAATGTTACCGTGTAGGTATTGGTAGAATAAGCTTGGCTTGCTGCTTTCCATGGGTGTTTTTCCTCACCGTGGCGTACCTGTCACGCAGTATCTGGCTATTACACCTACACATGAGGAACCTGTGTGTAGACTACCCATGTGCTATTCTATTTTCATAGATGTCAGTCTATGATGTCTGCCACAATCCCTTTCTTAACTTCCTTCTATTTATCAATATTGTCCCCCCATATAAGCCAGAAAATATGAATTTTTTTACCCATTGGAGTCACTATGTCACATAATTTTGACCTTTGAGCATTAAAGAATTTATCGGAAAATTTCTATGACAAAATGGCATGACTTAAGGTTGCAGACTCTTTCTCCTAGTCTTACTTTGAATATTGATGTGCTATAAAGAGGTCAAGTAGCCATCTTGTGGGCCTGAGTGCTAAATGACTTTGAGATATTATGGCCCTAAGTTTTCATTCTGTAAGTCAATTCAAGCAGTTGGCCATCTTCGTTGCCTTTGTTATGCTAGACAAATGAACACCTATAATGAAGCCACTCTTTATTCTGATATTCTATTTCTTTTAGTTGAAGACAAGGCTAATATAAACAATGGCCTATAAATTAAAACGAGCACAGTATAACTTTACATGAAGAACCCTAAATACCAAATTTATCAGAATGATTATTTTAACATTGTCACAGTCAATTTTCTTTCATTGCCAAGACAAAACTCCCCAAGCCCAAAATTAAGGAAGAAAAGGTTTATTTAGCTCACAGTTTGTGGAAGTTTCATGCATAGTCAGATGGCTCCATGGCAGAGTGGTGTGGCCGAGGGGCAGCCACTCATGTGGGTGGAGGGCAGCAACATCAACAAGAACAGAAGGTTGGGGAAGCATCCTCTTTTCTTCCTTTATATTGTGCCTGGCTGCCTGCCAACCATCCCCCTGCTTCCTCTTGCACAGGTTCAGGATATTTACAAAGTAAGGACCTGTGCTGAGTTGCTCAGTTAAGCTTCTAAATTGCTCTCTTCTCCATGTGGCACATGTATCAACCACAACACACATGGTGATTTCTTTATATTTCTGTAAATAAGAAAACACATAAATTAACTTCTTGATAGATATGGTTTTAACAAAAGAACAAAATATCTGATGACAGCACACTTATGTAACTGTTCCGTCCTCACCACAGGACATACAGCTTTGACTGGATAAAGATAAGTATATTCTGAACTTTGCTGGGATGAGATCTGAACACTTTTCCCACTACTACTCTTTTTCTTATGTGGTTCCAGCAATTCAGCTAGGTATCCTTTGGCATGTCTTTTTTTTTTTCTGTCTCATTTTTCATAAACCAATTGACATTACAGCTTTTGTATGAGGATTAAATGAAAAGAAAAAAATATATATATATGTATTTCACACGGGGTCTCACTACACAGCTCAGACTCGTAGTGATCCTCCCGTTTTCAGCCCTCCCAGCGCTGGGGATTACAGGCATGTGCCACCATGCCCAGTCTTGGGGGCTGGCTCAGCACACCAGGGGGCAGGGCCAGCATGTCATGTGGTGCTAGGAATTGAACCCTAGTCCCTAAACTTGTCTAAGCAGGTGCTTAGTGCATTGAGCTATCTCGCTGGCCCTGATACTTCAAAATATTTAGGATATTGCCCAGAATATAGTAAGTGCATAATGACTTGATTTATTTCATGTGTGACTATTTCCTTCTTAAAGACATTTGCTTTCCTTTCCTATTTTAATATTTTTCAATCAAGCTAGAATAAGGTTGAAACTTAAAAGTTTGGATATATGTTTATTGTGCAAGATGGTTTTCATGTATAGCTTGCCTCTGATCAATTATGAATTGATGCTATTAAAATATAACAGAGGAATCATTTCCTTAGAAATGTCTCTCAATTTAAAATATGGATAAATTGATGTAATGTTGAAAAAAAGGAAAGACACTAATCCTATTCACACAGACACATAAAAATTCCTTCATCGGTTTTGTTTTCCTCCAACATAATTTATCTGTCATGGAGTCCAGATTACAGGAAGGTCAAAAGTTCTGTCATGGAATAAAAAGTATATTAAAGTTAACTATCTATAACCTGATTCAAAATGTTTCTTGAATAGATTTTTTTCCTATTATCAAATAATTCTCAGGGATTATGAGGTTATATTTTTAATTCCCATCTTCTGGACTCTTGCACAAAACTTGTAATTTACAGTATGTGGAATAATTTTGAAATATAAAATCTGTAAGACCCATTTTTATGACCTCCTTATTTCAGTTATTTATGATGGAATAAGATGCATCAAAGGTGAATATAAAAGTAAGGTATATATTTAGTGTTACTGGGGCCAGGGATGCAGCTCAGTGGCACAATGTTCACTGACAAGCGGAAGGTCTTGAGTTCACTTCCTGGTCCAAATAGACAAAGTCACTAGCACAGTACTGGAAGTAGAATAGGCATTCATTTTTTTGTCAAATCTAATCCATATACCCACTTCTGTCACTGAAGTGGGCATATATTATTTCCAGATTAAAATAATTTATACCAGTTCAAATCAACAGGTAAAAGATTAAAGAATTTTGCATAAAATAGATTAATATATACAACGATCTAATTTTCACTTGTAGAGACTACAAAAATAATTTAAAGTAATGTATAACTCTTTAAAAAGCAATTTTAAACTTAAAAACTCATTGTGGAATGCTGGGTCTGATATATTAAGGTATACCTGTGGGCACTATAATTGTTATAACTGTAGGCACTATAATTGTTTATAACTCTTTCATGAAATGCCTAAGCATATACCCTTTTCTCCATACATATTTAGTACTTTATCATAATTAAAGAATTCCGTAGACATAAAAAGCTATCATAATTAATCTTTTTATTATGGCATTATCTAGAATTGGAAAAAATTAATGAAAGCAGCACAATGACCAAATCTAATAATACAACAAACCATGCTGTGATAGATTAAGATATAAGAATATTATTTATTTATAAAATGAAGCATTAATACTATATGCCCTATGATGTGGAATTAGAATGTAAAATATATGTAACTTACCAGTTTTAAAAATGAAATATAATATTAAAATTTATAAACTTTTCATTAGTCACATTTTAAAATGAAAAGAATAATGTGAAATTATTTTTAGTGATTTATTGTATTTGTTAACATATCAAGGGTATTACTCATATCTTTTAATGAACTCTAAAAGATATCAGTGAGAGATTTATTATCTGGTTTATTTTAAATTTTTGAATTATTGTCCATGTTTTATAATTAAAGCAAAGTTCAATTTGGAAAACTTGCTTTTCTAATGTCAAAATCTATGTGTGGCAAGCTTCAATCAGTTTGAAGAAGGCAAATTATGGAAAACATTCATGACAAAGAGGAATATTCTTAACATAAACATTATAGTTTTAATTATAAAAAGAAATCCTTGTTTGTTCTAGTGAGCAAAAATATAAAAATGGTTGGGGCAATATGATTATCACTTTCATGGCAGTTTAAAATTTTTCATGCTTTTTCTTCTTTTAATAAAAAGTCTCACACCTTCAAATAAGTAAGTACTTAATTTGTAAAATTAGTAACTTCATAAAAATGAAACTGAGCTTCAATTTGTATTATGTTCACATTTGACCCCGTTGCTATGGATTTAATAAGTCGTCCCAAATTGAGCTATTTGGTATGCAAAGTAGCCTAGATATTTTCAGAGAGTGCAACAAACAAATGACCTTCCTGGATTAAGTTGGCCTGGCAGTGTACCATTCTTCACAGCTCCAATAATCTATATTTGCTTGATCCAATAAGTTAATAAGGAAGCAAAACTACTTAGAACACTGTGAAAAAAAATGTCCAGCATTGGCCTTGTGCATAGTGGACTCCCAATGTGAGACCATTAAATGTAACTAATTTGAGGCTTTTGTCAATTAATGCAGAGATAGATGTGTTAAAATCCTTTTCTTGTTGGGGTTTACTTTTTCTTCATCACTTTCCCTGTCATGAGGAAACAAAGCTATAATTATGAATAATAAAACTGTTAAAACTTTTGCCAGTTGGGGAGGGAACGAAAGCGTCCTTTCATTAATTCATTGTTTAAATAAGTCTACATGTGAGAAACATAAGTTTCTGGGGTTTTTAGGATTTATAGTCTTGATGTTCATTAATAATCTTTTAAAATAGTTTCCTAAAGAGCAATATACTTATTCTGTTTTAATTATATTTCCAAATAGTTTTAATCAGTTTTCTAACCCACATTTCAAAGGGTTTGTTGTCATTGTTTTTAAATTATTTCTACAATCAGAAATGTCGGATAATGATATGCCTAATATTCTTCAAAATATGTTAATCTTATTTCATTTATGAACATTAAAATATGTAAGTATTTAAAATATAAGCACAAAAATTGGGTTGTGTTTAGATTCAATAACATACCATTTTAAGGATTTTCATATCCAAGCTATCAAATATCAATAATGAATAATTACACATTTTATTAAAAACACAAAAAGTAAAATGGTTAAAATGATGCAGAATTGTATTTAAAAGTGTAGATACAAATTTTTAGAGGAGTTTTATATTTCTTCACAAATGTCTTTGTAGAAATTACCTGTTTAATTATAGCAATGGATTTTCAAGCAATCCATGTTTTCAGATAAAGTTCAGCCAACTATGAAAACTTTCTTCCTCTGCCATTGTTCTGCTAGGATGAGTCTGATTCTTTTCTTTTCTTTTCTTTTTTCTTTTTTGTATTTTAGGGAAGGGTCTACAGGGTGTTCAGGGTCTCACTACTAGATTGGGCTCATAGTGATTCTCCTGTTTACAGCCTTCCAAGAGCTGGGATTACAAGTGCATGCCAAAACACCCAGTCTCTGATTCTTTACTGTCTCAATCTTATTACCATTTCATCCATTTTCTATCATTAATGTGAACACCCCTGGGTAGGATGCCACGGTGTGGGCTTAAGCCCTCGACCTAGGCCCCACACAGCTTCTCTGTGGAATGCTGGCTGCTCTGCTTCTGGGCTGCCATTAACCAAATAGTTTTGCTCTGCTCTATGCTTCTGCCCTGGTAGTTTTTTGCCTTGAAGCCAACTGACCTTAGAATGAATCCTCAGAATTGAAAGACACACTAAAACTCTCCTGCTTTAAGTGGTGGGCAGGGAGTACTGTGTCCTGGCATCAGGAAAACTGAATAATACACTAGTTTTTACCAGGTCCTTGTTCTAAGAATGGTCCCAACTGCTATTATCTAACCTAAATCAACCTAGGTTGGCAATAATCACTGCTAAAACTTGCCAGTGCTCCCTGCTTTGACAAATCCAGCTTTCCTTTATAAATCTGCACAACTGTGGATGCTCCATCTGTCATCATCAGGAGCATTCTAAAGTCAGAATGCGATCAGACAGAGTTTACAAAATAAGAACTACTACCAATTCACCCACTAATTAGTTGCTAGTGAGAACACGCTGGTATAATACATTAACAACCATAATGCATACTATTGTGTATCTACTAATTTCATAATGACTTGCTAAATATTTATGATTTTTGTAAATTATGAGAAAATCTTATTCTCAAGAGCTGCTCTAATTTAGTAGATGGCTAAATGGAATCACTTCATTATGCTTATTTCTCAGTTGTGGAAAAATTGTAACAAAAAGTGTGATATTTGTCTCTGGAAATGAATAATAAAGTATAAAAATATTCAAGCCCTTTAAAAGTCATATGTGGAGGACAATATAAATTGTTATTTAGCTTAGCACAATATATGAGTATAGATGGATACTTGGAGATGAAAGGATGGATGACTGACAGATATTTCTATACAGATGAATTTTATTATTGTGAAGCTACTGGGTTTCTATTTAGTTGTCCTAATTGCTAAAATGAATTATCAAGTTGGAAGTTATCAAATATTGCATGCTTTGCAATAGTATCAGCATTTTAAAAGAAGTTTCTCCATTCTATGTGGCCGAGAAGTGGCTATTCTAATTGAACTCTTAATGTAAAAGTTTTGCGTGGTGCCTAACTTAAATAACTTTGCAGTTTCCTTATCTGAATCATCATTAATTATGTTTCAGTTATCCTCTCAGAATATCAGCAGTATTATGCTATAATGCACTAGAAATTAGATGACAATTTTTAAAGAAAATAAGAAGTGAATAGAAAATTTTACCAGTTTTACTGCTTCTGAATAGTTTGTCTCCAGAGTGTTACCCTCACGGGGTTAGCTCTTGACTAAGACTATGATTCTAGGGTCTGTTTTGGTCTGACTTACTGTCGTTGCTCTGGGATTTCCTTCGAACTGTGATCTATAAATTCTTGGGGCATGATAAATCTCTTCAATATCCCTGTTGCTCAAGTCATTCAGTAATTTCAAACTTATAGGTTATTATTTGGAAAATTTCAAAATATAAGTAGTTCTGGGGCACCAGGGCCAACATGTCATGCGGTACCCAGGATCAAACTCATATCCTTGCACTTGCCAGCCAGGCACACTGCAGAGCTATCTCCTCAGCCCTCTTTCTACAAAGTCTGTTCTTCTATTTGACCTATGCAGTTTCCTAACACTGCAGTACCATTTAATGTCTTTTCCCAGCTTCAAATATATATATATAT
>NW_004524823.1:1902883-1907322 GCF_000260255.1 Octodon degus
CCAGTTGAGTTTGAACATATAATTGTGGTCTCCTCTTCCTGTGGTCCTCTCCTATCCTGCATCTCAGTTCTCCTCAATAAGTAAAAGGCTATGGTCTCTGTTTGTTGTTTAGTGTATACTAGGAATTATCATCTTTCTTGCAGCCCCATACCTTACCCACCAGCACATAATGCTGCATTAAAAACACATCTCATTTGCTTGGCTACTACACCATTTTAAGAAATGTTCAACTCTTTGGTCTAAACAAATAGTCTAGTTAATGGTTTGTCATGTTCTATTTTGAGTCTCTAGTTAGCCATTTTTCACATAGCAGCAAGCGTGGTCCTTTGAAACTCATGTATCCTTCTATTCAAATCCCTCCCCTCTAGTTTTGTCGCAGTCCACCTCACATAAAGTCCAAGCTGGTAGTCTTTACACGATGGGCTCACTGCCTCTATCTCTGGTTTTCTTGCCCACATCTTTTCCCTCCAGCATTTGGCTCTAATCACACCAGCATGTCCTAAATTCCTCAGAAACAAAAATCTCATTTCCATCCTTTAAGCTTTTCATCTGCTATTAGCTTTTCTCTGTCCTCTGACTTTCACATGTCTGGCTTCCTTTTCTGATTAAGTGTCAGATCAAATGTCATCTTCTCAGAGATAGCTATCCTGTCCAGAATCTGAAGAACGCCTTTGGCTTTCTCTGTTTCATCTACTACATTCTCCACTTTTTTTCTGTAATTGCTGGAAATTATATTATTTCTATACTGTTCCTCTAAAATGTAAACTCCATTTTTAACAATGATTTTCTTCCTGTCTTGTCATCACCCTATCCACATCCACTAAAAAAATAATTAGAACCTAGAATGTAGTGGGGAATATAGTCACACAACATAGATGGAGAGAAAAAAGGGAGAAGTAGAAGGATAGAGTGAACATAACAAGTACTGACAGGACCAGCATCTGTTTTACATAGAGTCTTTGGGAAAATGTTTGGTAGATTATTTTAGAAGTTTATAGGGTCCATGATTCTAGTAAGTATTTTGAGTAAAAATACCTATTTAATGATATTTCATCAAATGAATGCAAAAACTAGTTTGCCCTGAAAAATATTTTCTCGATATTGCTTTTTGGAAACACTGGTCTCAATTGATAAAATGTTTTACTTAACAAATAGTAAAAAGAGATATACACTGAACATAATATTCTTTCAAATTATTATTATTATTATTATTTTGGTGGAACCGGGGATTGAACTCAGGCCCTTGAGCTTGCCAGGCAAGCACTTATTCTACTGGGCTATCTTCCCAGCCCCAGCTATCTCCCCGGCCTCTCTTTCAAATTATTAAAAATAAAACTTCAATGAATAAGAGAATATGTATATTTGAGGATGCAGAAGAAATTAGAAATAACTATGCTGAGACAAAAATGTGCTACAGAGAAAATTTGGTACAAATACTTCACTAAATATAATAAAATTCATAAAACAATAGTAATAGTAGACTTTTAAATAGACAGGAATACTTTTTGGTAAAGTTAGATCTAGAAGAATAAGATTGGAAAAATATGAACAGAGAGCAACACATACAGAAAAAAGTGATAATTACGTAAATTTTTGTGAGAAACTCTGTAAAGACAAGAATAACATAAATATTAATGTTTTGGTTATGGATAGTAATGTAATCTCTTAAAAGTGATGCTGAGCTAGAAATTCAAAGTTAAATCAAGGGGAGATTAATAGGATTATGTTGTGAGTAATAATTCCATGATGTTTATATTTAATCACATAATGGAAGAATAGTTTCTAAATGTTGTTTTTTTAAATGTAATATTTAGCCATATAAGAATTTTAAAATATGGATATAGAGCTTTAGGTTTTTAATCACAGATTTATAATTTAATGTAAAGCTAATATGGAAGGCAAACATGTTTCAAAAATGTGTCATGTTTTAAAGAATTGATCATAACTCTCAAATATAAAAATGTGTATTTATATTCCAGGTCTTTATAAACCTACTCATAGAATGACTGTTTTATTTTTAAATCTAATTCCTGGAAGTCTTGCAAATGTCAGATCAGTTTAGAAAGCCAAAGAACACCGCTGGGAGGGGCATAGCAGTAGAAGCAGCACTTGGCCGACTATCAGTGTATTCAAGGGATGCAAAAAATCATGTTAACATGCAGATAGGTAAATATCATTGAAGTGTATAATTGTTACTAGTTCCTCCACTAAAAAAATTATTGACTGTTTATGTCAATAAATGAAAAATGAATGCAATTAAATGCATGCAACCCATGAACATGATGCTTATGATTAGGCAGAGCTGCGTTCTGTGTTTATGTCAGTAGTAGCCGGATGGAGATTATAACATTCACAAAACTGTTTCTCAAACAAATTTTTTGGGAAGAAAAGCTGTTAGTAAGTTATATTGTTACTTGGCAAAATAAATACAAGAATATAAATTTAAGGTATATTATTTAGCTACAGGTTTTTAACTATTCAAAAGAGTGTTCCCATTCTAGACTATTCGATACGTTTTCAATTTCTGGTAAAAACAGAGTTCTTCTTAATATTACTGAAGAAGTTTCAATTTCAACTTTTCTTCCTACTACTACTACTATGACAATCACTGCTTCAACTGATTTTGCCAACACCTGTGCTGTCTGTGGACATCTCTCTCAGTCGATGTGCTGGTCTTGTGGCTATTTTGCTGTTCATAAAAAATTTTCCTCTCTTATTTTTTAAAATCTCAAATTAACCAGACTTCCCAAAGTGCATAGAAATGAACATTCTTAAATTTACAACAGTTAGTAATACATGTAAGTGAATGACTTCTCTAATTACTTCTCTAAATGTATGACATTATATGGTTAATAAACAACAATCAATGGAATACATTATAAAATGAGAAAAGCTGATATTTTACAAATGTTGAAATTTTCATCTCAAAATCATAAGGATTAGTTTGGTAACAAAGTTACTATGTCAAGGGCCGTCTAAATAGCTTAGTGGATTAAAGTGCCTGCCAGCAAGAGTGATCCCTGGGCCTGCTGTGCCAGCCCCGCCCCCCGGGGCACACTGAGAGGGCAATTGAGACTAGGTGTGGTGGTGCGCGCCTGACATCTCAGCTCTTGGGAGGCTGTAAACAGGCGGATCACTAGGAGTCCAATCTAGTGGTGAGAACACCCTGTAGACCCTTCCCCCCCCCAAAAAAAAAAAAAAAATTTGCTATGTCACAATTGTAAACCTATTTTTCTGAAAAAAAAAATCCATTTTAAGACACTAAATTTAGTTTCTTAAGTGTGAGAAATAAACACATAGCCTTACTAATCATACCTGTACAGAGGAGATGAAACGTTAAATTGGCCCTGTGTTTGTATACTGATTCTTTTAGGCAAAGGCTGACTGATTAAATCATTTCTCTTAAATTAAGTACCTCGATCTATTAATACTAGGGGTCTAATGATTCCTGTCTATGAATTAGTGCTGTTGATTAAGAAAGCCAAGAATTATTATTATAATCATAGCCATCTTCATTCCCAATTATCATCGCTATGATTAACATCAATACTGATGCACACAGGAAAGATTCCAATACTTCTGCACTTGAAAACATTCATGCAAGTTTGAATTCACCATTTGTGAGGCTAGAAGACAGAATCTAGGACTAAAAGACCACAAATCATCAAATATAATTTTGATTCCTTTAAAGTTTTACTTGTTCCTGCCAAAATTTCTAAAGAGCTATCTAGAACAATAAAAGATTTTTAAAAAATGAACATTTGGAAAGTGACATCCTTTATTTAGCTAAAATAAATTGTAGTTGAATTCTAAGGTATTTCATGACAAATAGAAATTACAGAAAAATATTTGCAAAGTCACAAGTAGACTATATTGAAATGTAACTCCCCAAATTATGTTGAAAATAATGAAGCTATGTCAGTTATAGAATCTGATAAAAATAAAAATTTTATTATTACAACACTGATATAAAATGAACTATAAATTAAACATGTAAAATATCTTTGATATATTGTATAATTTATCTAATTCATAGTATATGAGAATTTACACTAAAATTAAATTATTAAGTAATTCAGAAATGTTTGTACTATATATACAAGTTCAAGTGTTCTGGCAGTTTTAATGAACATTATTATTGAGGACAAAATTGCAAATCTTGGAAGTCAAACAAATAAAAACCCAGACATCTGGCAAATAGTTATGCAAATTCTTCTAAATTCTGTATCAGTTCAGGTTTTGTATTTGTATTCTCCAAGTCTGCACTGATTTTACATGTCATTGTATATCCCTGAGAAATATATAACATGGTAACATAAATGAAACTTTCAAATAAGCTTATAAACATAGAATAGTAAAGATAGAATAGTAAAGACTTCCTTGTAAGTTTCAATAGCCTCTTTACAAGTCATTCACTTTTTCTTCTAAGCATTTTTGCT
>NW_004524823.1:1909003-1910479 GCF_000260255.1 Octodon degus
TATGTGCATAACAATCACAGAAATATCTCAGGAAGTTCTGGAAGCTAGAAATCTGGGTTCAGAGAACCTATAAGAATAGGCATGGAATGGTTCCAGAATGTCAAATCATTGCATCTCTGCAGATGGTAGAAAACATGCCTGGCCTCTCTGTGGTCCGTGGTGTAAGTCACTACTGCCATTCAGTGAGCTCTGCAGTCATGATCTTAGCACCTCTAGTTGTCCTCCATGTGTACTGTAGCAATAGGAGTTAGGTTTTCACCTGCAAAATATGGAACAACACAAAAATGTAGTTTATATGTGTAAGGAAAATTTCAATCTTTAAAGAAATCCCAGAGTTTTAAAATAGTAACATTTGCAATTTTATTGGTGTACATTAATTGTTTCAAAAATCTAAAATATTTCTGCCATTTACATGACCATAAGCCATAAAGAAAGGAAACATGCATAGCTACATTTTAAGATATACATCCATTTGTGTGTAGAGAAGCTTTCCTACATAGCTTGATACAGTGTTAGTGATACAGATTATTTGGTCCGATGTAATGACTATGCATACACAGCCAACTTCAAATGGTCGCACTTCATGAATGTTTCAATTCTTTACTATAACTTTATGATCCACAAACAGTTATAATTTTATCTACCTAAAATCATTTTTTTTTATTTTTGTGTCATCAATATATAGATTTTTCATGTTTTTCTATCTTTACCTCTAAAATTCAGATATATACAGCAATAAAATAGTTATAATAATTATCTCATATAATAACTTTTGTCCAAAACAGTAGCCTCCAGCTATATGAAGTAATAGAGTAATTCCAGTAGGATCAGTCTAAACTGAAATGTTCTGTAATTGTGAAATCCACATTATATTTGGAAAACTTGATTTAAAAAATGCTAATGGAAAATTTCTAATCCTTTTATCAATTATAAGTTTATTTGTTTCATTTTGTTTTGTTTTGTTGGTACCAGGAATTAAACTCATGACCTTGCACTTGCCAGTTAAGTGCTGTGTGACTGAGTTATATAACCAATCCCTTGATTATAAGTTTAAATGATATTTTGGATGTATTGTACTAAATGAAATATATTATTGAGGTTACTTTTTTCAATATGGCAATTAGAAAATTAAAAATGCATACAATGCCTACATATTTTTAGTATTGTTACAACACTAGCTTAGGACATGGAATGTAAATCATATGTGAATGAACATGAAGAATTCAAATATTTTCATCTTACAGAGAAAATCACTTTCTTATAAATAAATAATTCAAATTCTTGGAAGTCACACAGCAAGTTAATTAAATGCTCAATTGCATTTATTCTATGGCTGTGCTCTGCACTATTATAATCTGTATTCATTCAAACTACTTACCGCTGCTTTTCTCCATTTTGCAGCAACAAACCAGCAGGATTTCCTGTGAGTTCTTAACCAAGATGTGCATTTTCAGTCTCCATTAAGTCCTAATTCCA
>NW_004524823.1:1910579-1916765 GCF_000260255.1 Octodon degus
AGTAATAGAGTAATTCCAGTAGGATCAGTCTAAACTGAAATGTTCTGTAATTGTGAAATCCACATTATATTTGGAAAACTTGATTTAAAAAATGCTAATGGAAAATTTCTAATCCTTTTATCAATTATAAGTTTATTTGTTTCATTTTGTTTTGTTTTGTTGGTACCAGGAATTAAACTCATGACCTTGCACTTGCCAGTTAAGTGCTGTGTGACTGAGTTATATAACCAATCCCTTGATTATAAGTTTAAATGATATTTTGGATGTATTGTACTAAATGAAATATATTATTGAGGTTACTTTTTTCAATATGGCAATTAGAAAATTAAAAATGCATACAATGCCTACATATTTTTAGTATTGTTACAACACTAGCTTAGGACATGGAATGTAAATCATATGTGAATGAACATGAAGAATTCAAATATTTTCATCTTACAGAGAAAATCACTTTCTTATAAATAAATAATTCAAATTCTTGGAAGTCACACAGCAAGTTAATTAAATGCTCAATTGCATTTATTCTATGGCTGTGCTCTGCACTATTATAATCTGTATTCATTCAAACTACTTACCGCTGCTTTTCTCCATTTTGCAGCAACAAACCAGCAGGATTTCCTGTGAGTTCTTAACCAAGATGTGCATTTTCAGTCTCCATTAAGTCCTAATTCCACGGACCTGAGAGCTAAAGAGAACCGGAAGCAGCCACGGGCCTAGCTCTCTTAGCCCTGATGGAGCGGCTCAGAAAGGCAACCTGGCTGGGTGGGCAGCAGCCTTTTTGAACAGAGGAAATAACATAGTTTGGTGCAGTTTGGCACTTTTATTTTACGAAGATTAGATTCTAATGTGTTCAGCAAGGCACAGAAGGAAGAGATGGTTTCCAATAGAGAAGGACCTGCGAGGAACTTGCAGGGAAAGGTGATCCGGCCGTTAAGGGAGGTCTGAGGTCTTGGACAGGTCTGAGATAGGTCTGAGCGCGGAGGGATGACCAGGGAGAAAATATGCAGGGATCTGAGCAGCTTCTGAGGATGAAAGTGAAAGGACAGTAATATTTAAATCTATTCTGTATAACAAGTATCATCTAAAACCAGATTCCTTTTAGCAGATCAAAAAATAAATAGAGTGTAAAAAAATTAAATAATTTGATAAAGGTCACACAATTATTACGTATCAAGGGCAGAATTAGGATTCATTGATATATGGTTACAACTCCTTTTCATTTTCAAAAAAAATGTTTATTTATTTGGTACAGGGTCTCGCTATGCAGCTTGGACACGTAGTGATCCTGTTGTCATAGCCTCCCCACTGCTAGGATTATAGGCATGCATCACCATGGTTGGTTTTGGTAGCTGGCTCAGCTCCGGGCTGGCATGGCACATGGTACCAGGGATTGAACCCAAGTCCTTCTGCTTCCCAAGCAGTCACTTAGACCGCCGAGCCATCTCCCAGGCTCACAACTCCCTTCCAAGTGTTAAAGCTAAATTAAAAGGTACATCTCCAAGAGTGAAAAATTGGAAAGTGACTTAAGTAAGTTACTTTCTCTAAAATTTTCACTACTTGAATGACAGAAGTCTATGTGTGATGTGGGTCCGAGTGTAATGGGGTATAACTGTGGGAAATTCCTAGGAGGAGCCTTGTATCCTCACTAACATGGCTTCCTGTTAAAATCAATGTGGCTCTTTTTTTTTTTTTTCTATTGAGCAAAGCTATCAGGGACCTCTAGCTCTTTGAGTGTTGCTTCCTGGCTTAAGTGCAGATCCTTCAGCCTGCTGGTGTTGTACACAGCTGGTGTGTTTTCACCCTAACTGTATCTTGTAGCAGGCCCCATCTGGGACAAGTTCTGCTTATTGCTAAAAACTATGAAAACCTCCTAGTCATAAATGGCTTGCAGCTGTGTCAACAAGGCTTGCTATAAAAGACTGAGCTTAGCTCTGCTTTTCTGCTTGTTAGAGCCTTCCTGCATGGAGCGTGGCTGACCAGCCACCCAACCAGCTAATAAGGGCTCACCAAATTCCAATCTGTTCTGGTCTCAGTCTCTGTTTAAGTTGTACCTGGTATACAGAGAGGGGAGAAAGTGGTCTAGTGAGGTGTTTAAACTTGAAACCAAAGAATATTAAAGAGGAAAGGAGAAAACTTGAAGCCATTCTTCAAAGCTGTGGAAACACCATCATAATGAAAGACCTCAGAATAAATGGCAGATTGGTTTCTCTTGTAACTAGTCAAAGTTTTGAACTTGCCCAGGTCCCTAGCATCATATAGATGGTCTGCACATAAATATATTTAAACTTTAGTCTTTCATTAATTGGATAAAAATATCATGAAGAGTTCTGGTAAAGTCTTAATACATTTATGTGGAAAATTGAAGCTATTAAAAAAGCCCTCTAAGCCAATAGTTATATAGCTTGATGGTACCATCGTGTCACCTCATCTTCTTAATTCCCAATTCTCTATTTTTGTTTTATATTATTCTTTTTTATATTATTCTTATAAATAATTTTTATTCATTTCACCTCACATATTCAAGGACTCAAAAACTCTTGTAAACATGATACCTGCTTCTCACTTCAGTAAACATTTCCATCATGGGCTCTGAAGTAATTATTTCATTGATTAAAAACTTGTGTGAACTTTCTCTGGCATACTATTGACTTTTAACCACTTACCTATCAGGTCTATTAGCAAATGACAAAGTAGCTGAAGGTAGGAAAGTAAGAGTGGAAGTAGAGAGAGAAAAAGAAAAAACATAATAATGTGAAGCTTTATCAATTTGCGAATTTAACTTTTACTTGTATGCTCTTTTCATTAATTGCTCTGGGTTTTTCTATCTTGATTTCTCAAGGTCCTTGTTTCTTCTATCCACTGTTTCCCTTTCATTTAGCTACAACCGATACACTTGGTGCAGGCTTCCTCCTTAGCTCAGTGAATCACAGCCTCTAATATCGGCTTTTTTGAAGAAAAACTTTGATTTTCTCTGGTGTTTAAAATGGCAATTACCATTGTTTACTTTTCTTCTATTATCTTTAATTTCTCCTTTCTTATTTTTTTTTTTAGATTTTATTTGTATTTATTTTATGCTTAATTTGTTCCTGTGCCATAGGTTTTTGTTTTTTTCAGTTTCTCCTGGGATAAACTTTTCTTCTGTGCAACTTCCTCCTCTGGTTTAGGAACAATTTATTTCCTTTCGGTAAGGATCATCTCAATATAGCAGGGGGAGCTCATGTATGGATTAATGTGGCCACGAGCTCTATAAGTACGGCGGCGCATCTTGGGTGCTTTGTTCACCTGGATGTGTTCAATAACCAGAGAATCTACATCTAAACCCTGAAGTTCAGCATCACACTCTGCATTTTTAAGCATGTGCAGCAAAAATTCAGCACTCTTTTTGGACCACCAACTCTGTGTCCAGCCCCACTGTTTGGCCTGGGCACACCTGTCAACTCCACCATTGTGACACCAGTGTGGCACACATTGCTTCTTTAGTGTGACATCCTTCAGATACTTGGTGGCCTTTTGAATATGTGTATTCTTTATGGCCTGGGAAGCTTCATGTGTATTCTTAAGGTGAACATGAAGATTTTAGCCTCTTGATTTGCATGATTTTGTGGGGTTTTCTGGGTTGAGAGGGTAGCGAACCATTTCACAGGTCACCTCCGGCAGCTCAGAGGAAGAGCTCTCCTTTCTTATATGTTTTTAACTGTATTTAACTTTAAGTTTTGGTAAAATAACAAAAGAAATAATATATTATTGTTCTTAGCATTGCTCTTTCTTCAATGAAATGACATTTACATATTTACCTTCTTTATTTCTTACTCAGTGAACTGTTATCAGGAGTCTCAACACAGTGTAAATGATAAGTTAGTAAAATTTGCAAATTTTCAGCCAGTTTATGGGTTAAAATCATGTATCTAAAATATATATTTTTGACAACTTAATATCTGTGACTAATATTTTTCAATTTGTTGTCTCTTACTAATTTCTAAGAAATGAATACTTTTAAAAATGTAGTGTATTACAATTATTCAATATTTCATTTGTCTAAATCTTTATCCACATGATGATATTTACTTTCTATATTTCACATTAAGAAATATATTTTATTGTATTTAATTTTTATTTAGTACTGTAAAGTTTTAAATCCCTGTGCAGTTATTTTACTCCTTAGAGTATTACAGTACAATCTTAAATCAGGATAACAATCCTGAAATCTCCTTTGGCTTGTACATTTTAGTTCGCACTCCATGTAGTTAGACTGAAGGTAAAGATTTCCCTAATCAAATTAATTTGATAGTGTCACTAACTGCTGTAGTATATGGTGTACACAGAGTGGAATCCTGTCATAGTTGTATCACCAGCACATAATATAATTACTGATGAATTATTTACTATCAGGTATAGCATATAATTGTCTTTCAAAAAATAATTGCAAATAGGATCACAAAATTGGGTTATTACACTAAATCAATGTCATGATAATTTTCTAATTTACATAATGCATTCCAGGATCTTCCTTAAATTAGACTTCAAGCTAAGCCAACTCATATTTCATTCATTTCCTTACCACTGTATTCCTTTTCTTTCAATTTGGATCTAAATGGTGTTGGCACAATGTTCCCTCTGTGTTCATCTACAGTTCATGTACCTTATTTGAAAGGCTATAAATTTATCTACTTACCTTTTTTCTTCCTGGCCATACTGGATTCTCACTTATCTTAAGTCTACAGGATTTTTTTTATCTTCATGAGGTTTTCTGAGTATCTGCATTCTTGTACCTGGCAGTTTTCACTCTCAAAAAACCACTGACTGAACCTTGCTCTGTTACTTGCAAGAAACACACACACAAAAAATAATCTAGCTTGGCTTATTACTCGCTAAATGTATATACATATAATTGCATTTAAAAGAATAGTTTCTATATCATCAAATATCCAACTTTCAGAGAGGGTGTAGGTTGAGTTTATAATTAGCACTTCCAGGTCTTAGGGTGTGGCTCAGTGGTAGGCCACATGCTTAGAATGCATAGAGTCCTGAGTTCAGTCCTAGAAACAGAAAAGTAAAACATACACAAAAAATCAAACCCCGCAAACAAACAAAACCCTACACATGAAGCAGGTGCATAGATACAGAGACTAGAGACAAAAACAGTCAAAATTCAAGGAATTAAATACAATCTAGTATGAAGATTCTGATGAGGTAAAATTATAATTTGGTTTTGCCATCTATAATTTTTCTGAAGAAATGCACTTGAAGAAACAGAAGCTCATGAGTCAGAGACTAAAACCATGTGCTTGGCTATACAATGAGATTTATAGAAAGAACTGGAAAGAAGAGTTCTTACAGCTTTACCAAAGGCTGATTTCATCTCTGTTTATCTCTATTTATGTGCCAGGTAAGAAAAGGAAATATAGAAGACATCCTATCTTATCAAACATCATGAATGGGCATTTTTGTAGGCAACACAGTTGTTCAATAATTTTTGTACTTAGCAAGAAGAAAATTATAATTGTATAATTATTTCATTTATCTTTGTGGCTCATTAAATTTAATAATAACCAACATTTATTAAATTCTCACTGTATGTCAGACACTATGTTATGTTACTAAATCATGTTTCATTTTAACTTCACAGAAACCTTATGAGATAATAAAAAGTAACACAAATTTTACAGATGAAGAGACTGCTGAGTGATGTAGTCATAACTGCATGGGCTATGCAAAGACAAGTTGGAGAGCTGGGAATTAAACTAGTAATGTGATTGCTAAGACTATCATGTTTTTTTCCCTTTGGGTAAAGGCACCATTTATCTTTTGAAAAAAATTTAATTCATGTGTTACTGCTTAAGCCAAAACATTGAGATTTAGATAATAAACCTGCTATTTTAAAGATACCTCAGTCCACAAACCCAACTCTCCCCACAGCTTTGGTCACAAACCAAGTTGAACAAGAACCAAACCAGATTTCCCCGTAAGATGAACCCTGACTCTAACCATTGAATTTATTCAGTACTCGTCCAACTTGGTCTTCAACCAGAATAATGCAAAGAATCAAGTTGCAAACTGCGGTACCACCGTATGTAATACATCACTTAAAAATCTATTACTGGGGCTGGTGAGATGGCTCAGTGGTCTAAAGCACCTACTTAGAACAAGCTTAGCAAAGCATCAGGGACCGCGGTTCAATCCCCCAGC
>NW_004524823.1:1917380-1918478 GCF_000260255.1 Octodon degus
GGTTTATGGAGATGATGGAAGTTCAATACAAGGGGAGAAAAGTGAGAGAGTGCGTCACTGACACAAATTTATGTGTTGCTAGGAGAAAAGCCATGAAAAAGAAGTAAGTGATTGGAGGCATGTTTGTTGGTCGGCATTTGCTACACCTTGTTAGATTCATCAGTTGAAGTCTTCTTCCCATCTTCACTTCCAGCTATCATCCAAACTCAGTTAACTGCGCTGTCATTTTGGGTTATTGCCACTTCTTTTTCCCTGAAGGATTTATTTTTTCTGAGACCCCATGTGTTCAACTGATTAATTGGTTAACATTAATTTTCCATTTTCCTGGAGCATAACTTTCACTGAATATCTAAGTAAATATTTAATATTTTTATGGTTTCTATGTTCCTGAATGTGTTTGCATATATTTTTATGTAACCTCAAAATTTGTTTTGTTGGATATTAAAAATTATTTTCTGCTCATAGTGTCAGTAGATTTTAGAGTCAGGTGGCTGGTGATAAATCTGGTGTTAGTCTAAATCTCTGTGACCTACTTTTCTCTGAAAGTCTTGAGGCTTTTCTGATTACTTCTGCTTTTATGAATCATAATGATATGCTCTGATTTGTTGAATGAACTTTCAAGCATCATAGATACAAAGATCTAGGTTAGTGCGTTATGTTACTTCTTTGGTGATGTTCTTCCTTTTCCATTTTCTATTCTTTTCACAACTCCACACAGCCTAAGTTTAGGCCTCTTAAACCAGTCCTCTCGATTTACGAGCCTTGCTCTTATTCTATCTTATATTTCACTTATTTGTTTTATTGTAAGATACAGAACACATATAGACACCTAAAAACATATGGCTATGTGGTTTAAAATAGTCAGTAAGAGGTTACTTGTGCTAAGGCCTCAGGGTATGAAATAAACATTACAAATAAAATAGAAGCTTTTCAGGTAATAAGAATTATATGGGGGCTGGTGAGATGGCTCAGTGGTCTAAAGCACCTACTTAGAACAAGCTTAGCAAAGCCCAGGGACCACGGTTCAATCCCCCAGCACCACATGCCAGCCAGCCCTGCCCCCTGGTGGGCTGAGCTGGCCACACACACACAAATAAA
>NW_004524823.1:1918578-1919636 GCF_000260255.1 Octodon degus
AAAAAAAAAAGAATTATATGGGATTTAAGTTAAAGTTTCCAATATTTACCTCTAAGTTTGAGGGTCTATTCTTTCTTCTATTCTATTCTACAAGACATTCTAGTAGATGATATGCAATTTCTCTTTTTTATCTTTTTATTAGTTTTATTGAGAAACAAGTAGTAATGAGACAGTTTCAAAATAGGTTAGTAGGACAGTTATAATCATTAATACATTGCATATTGTTGTCTTCCTAGTAGTTATTCATAGTACAAGATGCAGACATAATATCCTGTCCAAACACTTTTAGTACAAATCTTTCTTCTCATTGAATTAAGAGAAAACTGTATGTCTATCCTAAATATTTTGTATATACAGATATATATTTTTTTCACTACAAAAGAGTCCTTCATTTGTATACCCCTTTTCTGTTTAGTTTTGTCACAGATGGGTATTCCATTGCCATTTAAATATTGTAGGTGTGTGAGTTCAGCAAAATAATCCACTATACTCCAGTAGTCCATATTAGTAGCGGGTTATACATAATACTGGCAATGTCAGAAGTTGTTGACTTGAGCCTTTTACAGTTCAGCATATTAATATGCCTTTACTTTTTATACCTCATTTTTATACTTTTCTGCTGGGTGCTTAAGTCCAAGATAAAGAAGACCAATATAACAAGAAAGGTAACCTCTGTATCTGACAAGATCAGTCAAATCCCCTCAGGATTTACCCCGAAAACCTGTACCACAGTTTGTAGATCCTTTGTCAGTGTGAGCCATGTGGATGAGTCATGGCCATTGCTTGACCAATTTGCTCTCTGTCTAAGCCCGAGAGAATGTTTTATCTCCATGTGACTCACCTTAGGCATACTCTACATCATCTATCACATTGCTCTGTGGTCCCCTAACCTCCTTGATCAATCCCCAGCACCACATGCTATTATACTATTTCACATTTCTCATACTTTTAGCCCCAGTTAAACTTGTTTTTAAATGTATTTGGTACAGGGTCTGACTAGGCAACTCGGACACACAGCAGTCCTCCTGCTTTCAGCCTCCTCAGTGCTGGGACGACAG
>NW_004524823.1:1920401-1921150 GCF_000260255.1 Octodon degus
CCTTGGGACGCCCCCCACCACTCCGCAGCACCTCCCCCACCCCACCCGCCAAATAGGAATTTCTGCCGCGTTTCGGAAACCCCCAGACACAGTCGTAGCCCAGGTCTGGTTAGTGACTTCCTGCTACCCTGCACCAGGGGGAACTACTACTGGTCCTAGCCCAGGTACAGTGCGGGTAAGACTCTCATCCACCCCATTGGGACACAAACCACCACTCTGCACAACCCCCCAACCCAGCCAACTGAGTAGGCATTTCTGCTGCGTTTCGGGAAACCCCAACCCAGTCCTAGCCGATGTCTGGTGAGTGTGTGGGAGAGCTGCCTCTCCCCCCTACTCCACCTTGTCCCCTCCAGACTCAGCTCAGGGCTGTAACCCTGCAGCTGCAATCCCTGCAGAAAGTATAGAGGATAGAACCACCAGGCTAGTCCAGGAGCAAAAAATCTTGCCAAAGGGGCACAAGAGGATCACCCTAGGGCAGCAGCAGGAAGGAGCTGAGCGCAGCAGCCAGACTCAAGCCAGGAACAGCTGCATAAATCCAAACTTTGTAGATCTGCACCTGAACTCCAGTACGTGCTAAGATTATAACTACAACAAAGATCGACAACAAAGGTCAGAAGACAGTGCTACACAAAATGACAAGAAGGAACAAAATGTAACCACAGAATCCAAGCCCCTCTGAAACAAGTGCAGAGGACACCAACACAGAACAAATTGGGAATCACACAGCTGAAAGCAATGAATCAATGGCT
>NW_004524823.1:1939284-1959509 GCF_000260255.1 Octodon degus
TGCTTGTCATGACACGCCAGTTGCTGCCATGCTGTCTCTTGCTTAGATAATTGTTCAAAAGGAAAGGGTTGGTGAATGAAGGCAGGAGACAGGAAAAGGAATATTGTGGGACTGTCCTGCTTCAAGGTTGTATATGGTGAGATTTCTGGACTTAGGTGTAAAGATAAGAATTATATAATTCTTTATGCCTGTTTTTAAAATATATTTTAATTTTATAAATGTTTTTTCATCGTATTCTGTAGGGCCTTAAAGTTCAACATATCAATATTTGATGAAAAATACCTGTTCAATTATATGCTTAAGATGTTTGATACTTAGATAGATAGTAAGGTTAAGCTTAACAGCCTAGGTTGTATGGTAATAACAATAAGCTTGTCTTCTGGAGGGTTAATAATTTTCAGACCAAAATTAGAGAAAAATGAGGGCCTCAAGAAACGTCAACATTTTGCCCCTAGCATTCCAAGGTCAATTAAGACTGAGGACATATGAGAACTTGTACTGTAACGTCATGTACATTGGTAGTGTCCCAAATTTTCTGATCAAGAAGATAATGGGGCCAAAGAGGAAAGTGATCAATGACGTAGAGTGTGCCTAAGGAGAGTTACATGGAGAGAAAACATTCTCTCAGGCTTTCACAGAGAGCACATTGGCCAAGCAATGGCCGTGACTCCTCTACTTGGCTGACACTGAGAAAAGATCTACAATCTGTGGTCCAAGATCTCAGGATAAATCCTATGGGGATTCCACTGACCTTATTAAATCCACATCTACAATTCTTGTCGCATAGGTCTTGCTTTAACTTGGTTTTAACCATCCAGAAGACAAGTATAAAAATGAAGTACAAGCAGTAAAGCCATTTTTTATGTTGAGCTGTAGGGGACTCATGTCAACAATATTTCACACTGCCAGTCAAATGAAAGGCCTAATACTATTATGGACTACTGGAGTCTTTTAGAATATTTTGCTGAGTTACCACACTTATAATATTCAAACGACTGAACTAAACAGAAAAGGGGATGCAGATGTATGTCCATTTTGTATCTGTGTATTCAAAATGGTTAGGATAGATATATAGTTACATTCTCCTAATGAATAGAGGGATTTGTTCTAATAGTGCTATTAAATAGGGTATCATGTCAGCAATTTGTACAGCAAATAACCACTAGGAAGAGAGTATACAATGTGTTACTTAGTTAATTTGTCATACCAATTTGATTTGAAACTGTCTCATTGCTATTTGTCTCTCAATAAAATTTTGGAAAAAAAGTATACTATCCATTTCCATAAATGTGCTTGCTCTTTGAATATTATAAATGAGACTTTATAATTCACATCATTAGTTACTTAAATTGTGTAATAGGATGCTATATATACATCATATACACTGAAAGTATAATTTTTAGAATTTTTATGAATTTTAGTTATCTAATACAAATGATATAGGGATAAAAATATATTGTCTAAAGTGTGAAGGTTTAATGTGCTGATATTTGCAAATTAAATATCTCAAGTTAATTTTTAACCTGTGAAACATAAAATTATGTTATCTAAGATATAACTTAATTGTTACTTTGTAAAGTTTATTCCCTTAGTTTTTATTTAATTGTAGAATTTTGTTACAAATAATGAGCCAATTAATATAACTTTTAATTAGTGGCTTAATTTATTTGAAAACAATAAATTAATAGATGGCTCAATATTCAAAGAAATTGTGTATAAAGGCAAACATTAACATTCAAAGATCAATAATACATCAATTTAAATGTTAAATAATAATGTATAGATTTTAGAATTCTTATAGATTTTGGACTTTTAAAAAATGTTTAACTAAAATTTCATTTTCTTTATGCTTATAAGGAAGTACAAATTTCACTTCATTGTGGTATCTATCTATAATCTAGCACTCTGGGAGACAGATACAAGGCAAGCAAAATTTGAGGCCAATTTCTGTAATATAGTGACTTAGACAAACTATGTCCCAGAAAAAGAATAAAAAAGGACCAGGAATGTAGTTTAGTGTGTAGGTCTTAGATTCAATCCCCTGTGTAAAAAGGAATGGGAAAGAAGGAAAGAAAGAAAGCAGGAAAGGAAGGAAGGAAAAGGAAGGAAGGAAGGAAGGAAGGAAGGAAGGAAGGAAGAGAGAAAGAAAGAAGGAAAGAGAGAAAGAAAGAAGGAAAGAGAGAAAGAGAGAGAAAAAGGAAGGAAGCAAGGAAGGAAGGAAGGAGGGAAAAGAAAGAAGATAGGAAAAAAGAAGGAATGAAGAAAAATAAAAGAATCACTTGATCTGTAGTGCATCATGCTTTTTTCATTGAACATATTTAGGAAATTGTTTTGCAAACACTGTCTTAATATGTTTGTCTGATGCTATAACTGAATATGACAGACTAGGCAATTTTTAAAGAATAAAACTTTTAAGATCTCTTGAATGTATTCACTAAACACATTTATTTTTAAATGGCATGCTCTTTACTTACTTGACAGTGCTTGAATTTGTTCCCCCATATTTGATGTATTGGAAACATAATTATAATCATATGTTAATCATATGTGGAGACAGGGCCTTTGGGAACTACATAGGAATACCGAAGGTGTGAGGTTTAGGGCCTCATGGTGCAATTATTGGCTTGGGAGAAAAGGAAAAAGGTCCCTGACTACAAAGTCTCTGTGTATGTGTGTGCGTGTGAGTGTGTGTGTGTGTGTGTGTGTGTGTGTGTGTGTGTGTGTGTGTTTCTACCATGTCGTGACCCAGCACTACTGTTAGCACCAAATACCAAACAGACATGACGAAAGGGTTTATTTTGGGACTCTAGTACACACATTTAACAGATCTTATTTTTTTATTCTTTAAAAATTATCCACTCTGAGGTATTTAGTTATAGCAACAAAAATAGATTAAGGCAATATTTACAGAGTAATTTCCCAAGTATATATTCTTCAAAAAAGGCAGCATACATTGCAGATTAAATTTTCTTTTCTTGTTTTTCTGTCTTTTCTATTTTTATTTCTTTCTTTCCATTTTCTCTCTCTCTCTCTCTCTCTCTCTCTCTCTCTCTCTCTCTCTCTGTCTTTCTTTCCCTTTTCCCTTTTTACATAACACCACCCTATGCTGCCCAAGCTGGTCTCAAACTCATAGACTCTAGTGGTCCTGTCATATTAGTCTTGGGACTAACTAGCCCTAAAGGCATGCCTACTATGCCTGAATCTAGGTTTGAAGTTTTAATTGTTTTTGTTCCTTATAGTATTTTGTGATTGTGCTTTCTTTGTTTCAGACCAAATAGATATTTTGTTCATCTATTTTATTTATTTCTTTTCCTTTTTAGGTACTCAGAATTGAACCAAGGTCTGTCCACTTGCAAACAGGTGCTACATTGCTAAGCTACATCTCCAGGCCTATTTTAAGAATTTTTTCATAAAAATTTTTTACGTTATTTATCATGTGAATAATAACTATGAAGTCATATTAACATTTTTCAAATCTACTTTCCAGTATTGATCATTATTCATTGATTTTTCAATCAATTTTGACATTGACAGTAAATCATTCTCCTTGTCTCACATTGAATTATTAAATAAAATAGAATTTCTACTTTAAAGATAATAATTTACAATACAACAAGCATTGTTAATTTCCTATCATCTTGTTTCAAAATTGTTTCATTTTTATTGTTTTTACTCTTTCTAAAGAAATGAACAGCAATTACAACAGATTAAATATAAAAAATTCCTTTTGCATGGCTCACAGTTTCTATGATCATGTTTTTGGATTCACAAAGACACCAGTGGAAATTTAAAAATCTGAGATGCTGTAACAATATGTTACACAATTGAGCTTATAAATTAAGGATATTAAAAGTAGCAAAATCCTTAGTTATTCTTATTATACCCAAGACAGTCTTAACATTTTAGCTCTCTGAGATACTCCAAACAACATTAGGACCTTCCTGATGGATCACAGTGATTGCTTTAATCTTGAAAAAAAAAAAAAAAGCAACAATGCCACTACACAAGCATTTTAAAGTAGATGTTTAAAATTTTTCATTTCTTCTTAGCTGATACAATGGCTTCTATTCTTATATTAGTTATAAAATCAATTACTGGGTGAGACATTGAACTCTAGAACATAAACCCTAGAAGAGACATCAAAATATTGTACATCCTAGGTTTAAACTTGAACTTACAGAGTAACACTCCACTGATTCACGGGAGCTGCACTTAACTATTCTGTGCATGTAAAGCTTCTTGTCTGGTTTCTGGTCTTCAAGGTCAGATTCTTTCTGGACTGGCAAGTAGTAAACTTTATTTCTGAAGAATATAGAAGATGAATTACAATTTTTATTTCCCCACAGATAAATAGATACACTGGCCAAGCTAAACTGTGGAAGTGGTTTCGTCAGGATAATATATTTCAAGTCTGAGATTTACCTCCCTGATCACAGCTAAGCAACACTAGTTTTATGGAAAATAAAAACAATTTCACTAAAAATTGCTTAGCTTTCCTGTTTTATTATTATCTTAAGCAACCATGGCAGAAAACACATTTCAATAATAAAATCTGCTTTATATTTTATTATGTCTTCTATATTACTGATTATAAGACATATTTAAAAGATGGTATGTAAATATTCAGCTACTCTATTGTGTATTCACTTATTTAACTTTTCATATACATTTACAGAAAGTCACTACATTTAAATATGAACACATAAGTGAATTAATAGCATTATGGCCTGTTATTACCAATTTATGATGCCAATTCAAATATTACAACATTCTATTAAGATATGCTCAAAACATCATTAATAGTATTTTTAAATAATAATTTTATTATATGTTAAAATATGATGGAATGCAGATTATACACATCCAAGTCAGTTGTACTAATTATAACAGGTTTGAGACACATTTCACTGGTAATTGTAAATATCATTATTTTGTTCACAAAATAAAATCTATTGGGTATCAGAATTAAAAATTATGGAGTAAAGGCAAATGTGGGTTCAATAACCACAAAAGACCTCTTTAGGCTAGAATACATCTTAAATTCATAATTTGTTCCACTCTTGCTGTCACAGTGCTTTTTGGGTAACATGCTCTTAAAACATGCATACAGAAGACAATGTCAATAGTCAAAGCAGAGAAATAATGTATAATATTTCTTTGAAATAATTTATTTCAAGGCAGAGAAATAATGTATAACAATATGGGAATATTATTAGACTCAACATTCTAGGAGTAATCTGAGAACAAGTAAACAATGTATTCAATTCATGCTCTGTCTGTTAGTAATGCACATGGGTGTGTGAATTTAGAGAGCGTTCCCAATCCTCTTTTTACCAGAAATACAATTCTCGATATAAATTCCACATAGCCTATTTTTGCTTCTTATTGTCTGTCTCTGGGTGTGTGGGAAGTTCTGTCATCAAAAGAAAAGCACTGATGAGCCTTAAGGGCACATGCTTAGATACAGTTCAGCAGGGTTGAGAGTACCTGAGTTGTAGATGTTGACTGCATGACCATAAATCAACAGAAAGAGGACAGCTACATATTCTTTTTTTCCTCTCTCTCACATTTGCTTTATTGTAGCCCATCTTTTCTTTTCTTTTTTTTTCTTTTTATTTATTTATTTTTTTGGTCTTTCTGAGACAGGGTCTCACTGTGCACTATATATTTTGGGGTTGTCCATTTGATTATGGTCTCAAACTGAACATGCAAGGATCCTCCTTCCTCTTCCTCCCCTGTGCTGGGATTACAGTTGTGTACCACTGTCCCAAGCCTTGTATTCCATTTGTTGTAATTGTATAATGTCTTCTATTTTATTATTATTTATGTCTCAGTTACTCCTTCCTAGCTTGGACAAAAATAGCCAACGTCCACAAGTTAAAAGAGGAAAGGTTTATCTTAGCTCCCTGTTCAGAATTTGCAGTCATAATCTAACTCCAAGGTGGTGTATTATGGCAGAGGGGCAGATCCAGTTGATGGCAGGGTGGGCAGGAAGCAAAGAAGTGGCAGTAGCAAGTGCCCCTGTCTCTTTTATTCCAGTCAGGCTACAAGCCTATTGTTGCTGCCTACACTCAGTGTGGGCTGTTCCATTTTTCACATCCAGAACTATGCTAAACCAATCAGTAGACTAATCCAATACCACACACCCTTAATCTCAGCATCACACGCCTTGATCCAGCCACCTGCCTCATAATCAGATGCTGAAGAGGTTGGGGAGCAGTAGGAACTCTCATTTAATTCTGGCAGGAGTGTAGAATGCCGCACCCACTTTTGAAGATAGTTTGAAATTGTCTTATAAAATTAAATATATTATTGTCATAAGATCCCAAAATTATACTTCTCGGTGTTTGCCCAGGAATCTTTTAGAAATTTATTTTTCCAAGAAAAATATGCATATATTTTTTATCGATCTTAATAATTACCAAATTTTTGAGGCCACTAAGATGTTCTTCAGTAGGCCAAGGGATTAAAAAATGTGTGCTGCATGCAAATGGTATATTCCTCATGCTAAAAAGAAATAAATGCTGAGTCATGAAAAGTCATAGAAGAAACTTAAATGCATATTACTACATGAAACAAGAGAAAATGAAAACCCTACATACTATATAATTCCAATCTTCCAGGTAAAATTATGAAAATATTATAGATTTGGGAAAGACTAACAGTAAAGCACACAGAAGTTTTTAGAACAGTTAAAATTAATAATGGATATACGCCATTTTATGCTTATTAAATACTATCCAATGTTCAACTCCAAGAGTTCAATATAAACTATGGATAATGTGATAATGAGGGTGTCACTATAGGCTTTATTAGTGCAATCTATGCACCACTCTCCTGCTGGAAGTTGAGAGTGAGAAAATCTGTGGCTGTTAAGTGATAAAAGTCTATGAAGACATTGTACTATCTGCTTAGTATTCGTATACAATTAAAGTTGTCCTAAAAGTCTACTGATGAATGGGGAAAAAGAAAGACACTTGAGGAATAAGGACATCCAAAATGATGCTTAGCAAAAAATAAATCTGGAGAGCCAAAGAAAGAGATGAAACAGAATTTTTCCTTCACCTTTCTGAATTCAGGCTGGACAAAAACTTGTGGAAATAGAAATTATTTCAATCTAATCATGAGAACCTTTTATATTTCTAGATTCTGAGCACATTTTACACTAGAAGTGATACATGGTGGCAGAAGTCCATAAATCTAGCTGCTGAAGAACAGAAGAAAGAGAATCACATGCTGAAATCTATCCAGGACAACATAGTGAAAGCCTGTCTCAAAATAACATTTTTAGATGGCTTGAATTACAACTCCATGATAGGGCTGTTACCTAGAATGTGTGAAGTACTGGGCTCAGTCCCTAGAACTATGGATCAACTGGTTAGTTAATATATATTTAACGTCGGGGTCCATCATACTAACAGACACACACAAATGAGTTAAGGGTATGAATAAAGACAAAGAGTAGTTTTATTAAGAATTGTGTTACATGTAAAAATAACTCTACTGGGTTTTTTCTTGAAAAATTGTACTAAAGTTTTAAATTGGTTTCAATCATATTTTATTTACCTAATTGTTGCTTGTTTTTATCACCACCACCAGGATTATTATTTTTAAATAATTATATGCCAGGAAGAAGTACAAAATGAAATTAAAAATCCTAAAATCTCATGCTAATTTTTCCAGTATTCTATAGTACCTGGGATTATGCTTTAATCTACTTTTTAATTTTATGTCCCAGTTTTAAGTTTTTGACTATGGGAAGAATTTAGAATATTAGCAAATCTAAAGAGAGCAATTCTTTTAACTCAGTGAAGTAAGATACATTTATGGAAATGCATGCTACAGGAAGAATATTTCACTTTTTCCTTTTTAATATTCAATCCAGACTTCTACATGCAGAATTTAGTAGTGAATGAGTTGCATTCGAATCTCTCAATTGTTCACACTGTTGGACAGTTGATCACTGGGGCTGGGGGTGTGGCTCAGAGGTAGAACTCTTGCCTTGAATACACAGTCCCTACTGAGTTCAATCTCCAGCATCACAAAAACAAACAAAAGATGCAGTAACCATTGCCAGTTCCAATGAAATATAAGAACCACTTAGTCTTAGAAAATATTAAGGTTCAGATCTTAAAACAACAAAGCAATTATGCATTTCATTATATTTCAATTTAACAAAGTTTTCTTTTCAATTTCTTAGAAATTGATAGATTATTAAAGTTACTTTCCTATTCATTACATCAAAAATGAGAAAAGACAATATATGAATAAGATTACTATTCCTTGTGGGTTGTATTGACACAATATACTATGATGTTTTAATGCTCAGCTTTGTGTCTCTCTCCAGTGAGTTGGAAATCCTTATCTTGTCCATTTATGTATAACATTGTGTTAGGAAGTTACATATAGTCTGATACAATTCTTCAGTTTTTAATTTAAAAATAGCCACAAGTGAGATCAATACTTATTTAAAAACTAAGTGACAGAAACAGCCTTTTCTGTCCTTTAAGAAATATTGGACAGACTTTGAATTGATTATTGTCAGCTGGCAAGGGAAAATCATGCTGCACATTGCTAGGGAGATAGAAACCAATGCCCAGTTCCATACTAATATTGAACTTCTACATGATGTTTCTGATCAAGGGGGTTATGGGGCCACAGAGGAAAAGTGATCAATGATGTAGAGTGTGCCTAAGGAAAGTCACAGGGAGAGGAAACATTCTCTCAGGCTTTCTCAGAGATCAAATTGGTCAAGCAGTGACTGTGATTCATTCACATGACTGACACTGACAAAGGATCTATGAACTGCAGTATAGGGTTTCAGGATAAAGCCTGAAAGGATTTGACTGACTTTGGCAGATACAAAGGTTACATTTCTTGTTATATAGGTGTTGCTTTATCTTGATCTTAACCATCCAGCAGAAAGGTGGAGAAAACGAGGTATAAAGAGTGAAGCCATGTTGGTATGTTGGGCTGTAAAGGGCTCAAGCCAACAACTTCTGACATTGCCAGTCTTGTGGATGACCCACTGCTATTATAGACTACTAGACTATATCAGAATATTTTGCTGAATGCACACACCTACAATATTTAAATGACAATGGAATACCCTTCTCTGACAAAACTAAACATAAAAAGGGAATACAAATGAATGACCATTTTGTGTCTATATATTTGAAGTAGTCAGGATACATACACAGCTACTTCCTCTTCAATGAATAGAAAGATTTGTTCTAATAGTGTTTGTGGACAGAATATCATGTCTGCATCTTGTACAATGAATAACCACTAAGACAAAAATATGCAATATATTAATTTCTGAAACTGTCCTACTAATCGGTTTTGAAACTGTCTCATTGCTATTTGTTTCTCAATAAAATTATTTAAAAAATGAATTAATCACAAAAATGTCTTTCTAGCCAGATAGCTTAATATTAACAAAAATTCTATATGCAATAGCATGATAAATTTTCCCCTGGTACCATATATGGAAAAAGTATATAAATTGTATATTGACCTTGAGGGGAAAATCTTGCTTCCTTTTTCAAGGCAAGCCATGACTATGTTTGTCAAATTCTGTTCCAAGTACTAGGTACATCAACGACTTGTTCCAAATGAAACAAACACAAGAAGCAAAACAATAATCGATGCCTTAACCACAAATCTTTAGGCCTTAGGACCTGACATCCACACTTTTAAAAATGACTCCCAATGCCAGGGAGATGCCTCAGTGTAATAAGTGCTTCCCCAGCAAGCGCAAGGGCCTGAGTTCAATCCCTAGTTCTGGGGAAAAAAAAATGACTCCCAAGGGTTAGCTATTGCAGTCTATAAAAATTTTTCCATAATCATATAGTAATAGTTAAAAAAGCAACGTAGCAATCATTTATAGTAGAATATTTACAGTTTATATTAAATTAAACTTAATTATACACTTAAATTGAAATGTAGTATTGTTCATTACATTTTAAGAACTATAAAATAAGTATTGATTTAGAACTATATTTAATATTTTAATTAATATTTATATAATATGTTAATTAAAATATATTACTTGTATTTAATGGTAATAAAAGCTAATTATTTTATAATGTCCATAATTTTTGTACAATATTTTAGCATTTGATACTACTTAACTAACATTTTTTTCAAATTAGTTTGTGTTTAGTCTTATCTACACAAGGTCTGAACCAAGATATTCATTTGAAAAAAAAATAGAGGGGCTGGTGAGATAGTTCAGTGGACTAAAAACACCTGCTTAGGAAAGCTTAGGCAAGTGCACGGACAGCAGTTTAATCCCCAGCACCACACACTGCCAGCCCCATCCTCCTGGTGGGCTGAGCTGGCCAGAGCCCAGGTGTAGTGGTACACACCTGTAATCCCAGCGCTGGGGAGGCTGAAATCTGGAGGATCACCACGAGTCTAAGCTACACAGTGAGGCACTACAACAACCAAATACATATTTTTTTTAAAAATAGAGTTTAAAAATATTATAGGTTGAAAGTTCATAAATCTTGGCATCAAAAGCTGTCTCTATTTATGACAAAGGAGCCCAGGGATCTCAGGGAGCCTAGGAGCAGCAGAGCCGGGCCCAACACTCACTTCCCAAAGGCCTTTTCTGTGGCTCTAGGTTTTGTTTCTCACTTGCTGTTCTTCACACTTTTGATCAGAAAGAGCACAGTAGTGATGAGCATAACTGTGAAATCAGCCTTTTGGCCTTGAATGCTCATTAATCTCCCTTTAGATTAGAAAATTTACCTGCTTCTCTGAGTTGCACTTATGCAACATGTTGGAGAAGACAATCTACCTCGCTGGGTTGGTGTAAATATTGAAAGAAATATCAAATGTCAATGTCTGATAGAGTTCTTGACATCCAATAAGTGCTCATTACATAATTAGGATAACAGTAAAAAGACACATAAAATATATTTATTGCATAATAATGTAATTTACTGAGTACTGTCTAGGAATGACTCACATATGGCCACTCTTTGGGCCCTATTTTGGGAAATATAAATAAATGACTATTATTTTAGTTTCCTGTTTGTTTTTACTGTCTCACAAATACATTGAACTCTATTATCTATTTTGCACTGAACTGTAAGTACTTTGTAATGATTTTATATATACAAGTGCTCAAGAAATAATACATATCTTCCTTACATCAAAGTTCAACATTTTCAGTAAGCAATACATGAAATACTTCAAAAATTCAAGACACACGAAGCACAGTACAATAAAAGTGCTCGAACTCAGCTCCTACCAGTTGATTCCTGCTATTTATAGTCACATTTAACATATCTGCTTCGAGATGATTTTTGCAAATATTAGTGAACATCTGTTTTATCTTGCATACATTAAAAAATGATCAATTACTGCTTCATATCTTTATTATTTTTACCTAATATTAAATTTAAGAATTTGTTTTAACATTATAACAAAATGTTGCTGGTGACAGGTCAAATATTCAAAAATGACATCATGTATTATTTATGGCAGATCATAATAAATGTTAGCTTATTTTATGGTAGTCAAACTGTTATTTTAACTAATTTGCATACATTAGGAAACTTATTTTAGCATATTCTTTGAAACCATACCAGGCAATTATACATTTATTTCATTTTCTTCAAAGATGTCAAAGCTATGATTATGCATCTTTCCATATCTCACAAGATATATGGAATAAGTTGGATTTTATTTTATTTTATTATTTTTTGTATGAATAAGTTAGATTTTAGCTTGTCTCAACTTATTATTTATTTATTTATTTATTTAATTATTTATTTTTGTGGAACTGGGGATTGAACCCGTGCCCTTGCACTTGCCAGGCAAGCACTTATTCAATTGAGCTGTCTCCCTGGCTTTCAACTTATTTTTTGTATTTTTATTTGCATAACTTTTTTGTATTTCATAGTCAAAGTCACTACCATTTGTGCTCTTAAACCTAATAATGCATTTCATTCACAGAATGTGACATTTTATAGATGAACAGCAATTCATTTCTACACTGCTGAAACAGTATTTTTACTTCTAAATTTTCATTTCATTGCAATCAACACTGCAGTAAATAATCTAGAATAGAAAGACATGATGTTCAGATATATCTATAAAATAAATTCCTAGAAGTCAATTGCTGAGTGAAAAATGTAGATTCTTTTAGAATTTGAATAGATGTTGCCAAGTTTTACTCTTCAGTGTTTATTTTAAATTTGCATTTCTATAAGCAGTGTAGTAGAGTTTTATTTCCCCATAGTCGTTCTAACACAATGTGATGTCATTAAGGACTTGTCTCCCAAGAGGAAAAAACTGTTACCATAATTTAGTTCTATTGTTAGTTTTTCTTATTGTCAATGAGGATGAGTATTTCTTCAAACCAACCATCATTTATTTCTTTGTTCTTGTCTTTGCCAATTTTCAGCAATTGAACTGTAGATCTTTTCTTAAAATATTTAGGAATTATTTTTCCTATTGATTTTTGTAACAATATGTTTAACATTTTTAAGGGTTTCATTTCTTTAAAATAAGCTCTTTGGGGAACAATTTTTGCATTTACAGAAATTTTAAGAGGAAAGTACAGACAATTCTGAATAACCTATTCCTAATTAATATCATTTTTTATCCTTTATTATTATACATTACCATAAACATTGGCTAAAATTCACAAACCAACATTGGAATACTATTATTTATAAAGCCCTGTTACTTTTACTAAAATTATTTTTACAAATAACCTTAGTTTTTAACTGTTTATTTAGTTTTGTTCCGACTCACCCCATTTACTGTAATATTTCTAGTCACTTATCAGGTCTTCTTAGGCTCCTCTCTGTTTTGAAAGTTTACCCAATTTTCCTTGATTCTATGACCTTTACAGTTTTCATGATTATTGTTTAGGGATTATTTAGGATGCTTCTCTATTGGAATTCACTGAAGTTTTTAAAACATGATTACCCTTGGCCATGGGTCTGTGGGAGAAAAGCCAGAGAAAGTGTTATTTTTATCTTATCATATCAAAGATGAATGCATGCAACATTCTCCTCAGTGTTAATGAAAATATTGACTATCTGACCAGGGAGGTATTTGTAGGTTTCTTAACTGTGAAGTTGGGCCAGGGATGTGGTTCAGTACAATAGGCATTTCCCTGGCAAGTGCAAGGGTCTGAGTACAATCCCTGGTTCTGCCAAAAAAAAAAAAGTAAAGTTACTCTCCATCTTTCTAGATTATATTCTTTGGATTCTTCGCAGCCAGTACATGCAGCCCTTACACTTAATAAGTATGTGTGTAAAGAAATTATTTGAATTGTTCTGCATGCAAGATCTGTTACTGGAGGCTATACATTTATTCATTTATGTATATCAGAAGTCAATCATAGTCTTTTAAAATATTTTGGGTTATAAACCAATCAACTTTATGTTGGTGCTAAAATTTGTTCTAAGTTTGGTCATTGGATGAACTTTCATTTGCCTTCTGTGGCACTTGCTCAAAACCCCATCAGTATCTAGTTGGTCTGAACAATTTCTAGCTCTTTAGTGCTGTAAGAGGCTCATACTTTTGCCTAGAAATATATACTTTTTTTTTTACATTTCACTGACTCAGCCTATCCTTCTTTGAATCAGTGCTTTCCTAACATATTCTTATTTCTTGTTTCTGTTTTATTGGCAATAATTCTCCATTAGGAAGCAAAATGTGGAAACTATGGTGCTTCTTTCTTTTGAGGCCTATTGAGATTTTAGGTCTTCTCAGCTAATATAGAAATTAAGGAAGTATTCTGTGTGTGTGTGTGCATGTGTGTGTGTGTGTGTCTGTGTGTGTGTATGTCTAATTTGATTTGTAACCACTTGTATCCATATTCATTAAATATGAATAGAATAAATGGCAGTATGAGAACTGTTAACTCTTAGCTTCACAAAAGCTGAAGTATAACACTGATGTGCACTTTCTTTTCTTTTTGGTTGGCAGGCTTCACTCATTTCCAGGATACTTACATCAATAACTTCCCTCCCCTCCTTCATCTGGTGAGTCTGTTTCATACATTCCGATAGAAATTACATTTTGTTATTATATTCTACTTTCCTGGGATCTTTCAATCTTCTTTTAAAAAAAAATTGCATGCATTGAGATTCACTCTTTGAGCTGTAAATATTGATAGCATTTGGCAAATAGACAATGTGTCTACCATTATAATAGCGCAGAGCATATTATCAAAATCCTAAAAGTCGCCCACATGTCATATATTCAGACTTGTCTCCATCCAAATCTTGAGGTAACACTGATCTTCATTTTCTGTAGTTTTATAGTTGCATGTGTGTTGGGAGCAGCTGTAGCTGAAAAGTGGTCGTATGTGTGGGGGCAGGACGGGACCACAGTGCTTAAAGCAGTCAAGCTACCTCAGTCTTGAGAAAAACATGCTGCCCAAAGGATTTCAGTCATTATTCACTAGGCAGTGGTGTGTCTCTTGATAATAACTTTGCAACGGTATAAATGAATACTGCTACTGTTATCATTCAGTCCTCTGTCTCACCAGGGAAGAAGTCTGTACCTGAGGCAGCTGTCTCTTGTCCATCTTCTCTGCATTCCTGTCACAGTTCCTCCCTGGGGTACACTGAGAGACCAATGAGTCCTCACCTGTGTGTTATATAATTGGATGCAGGCTAGCTTTTCCAGACAGCATACTTTTGCCTAGAAATATATATTTAGATACTGTGTCTGGTTTTCTGTGCCTTGATAGCTCATTTTTAATTTCGCTGTTCAATAATGTCCCATTGTATAAATATACTGCAGTTTATTTAACTGTGCGTCTTTTGAAAGTTATCGGGCTTGATTCTAGTTTGGGGTGACTATGAATAAAGTTGCTATAAACACTTTATAAAAATTTTTCTTCAGAGGCATAAGTTTTTAATCATTCAAGTAAGTGTTGGGATCGCAACTTTGGGGTCACACTCTAAGTTTTACACTAAACTATTAAACTATCTTCCAAATCCTATCCAGCTGTGCATTCTTAATAATGATAATAATGAAATTTCTAATTGCATTCCAACCTTGCCTCAATATCTTGGATTGTAGCCACTCTACTAAATGGGTAGTATATCTCACCACAGTTCTTTTTTAAAAAATGACAATGATGTTGAAAAACTTTTCTCTCTTAATTTGGTGGGAATGTGAGTTGGGAGGCTGTTGATGTTTGAACAAAGGTTGCCAAATGTGGTACTCTAAACATTGAGCCAATTTCATTCTGATTGGTACAATGAACACTAAAAAGGTAATTTACTGAATAGAATGACAGACAGATATATTTTTTCATTGCCTTGCTTTTTATATGTGGTACTCAGGATTCAACTCAGGATCTTTGCACTGAGTCACACCCCAGTCCTTTTTTAAATTTTGAGATAGAGTCTCCCTAAATTTCCAAGTTATTCAAGCATATTATCCAGTGTTCTAGTGACCAATGTGTCTTTTTAAGGCACTTAAGATCCCTTTGAAAGAACTGGGTTAATCAATAAACCTGAAATACTAACTTTTACTTAAGGTACTAGAGGAAGAAAACAGAGTGCTAATGAAGTGCTCAAGAAGAAAAGAAAGTGCTGTGCAGAGATAGTGTGGCCAGAAAGGGACATGAACCCTGCGGCGCGCATCAGGGCCAGGTCGGGCTGGCAAGCAGGCTCACAGCAGCCGTGAGGCTAACGCCCACCATCCTCACTGTCCTCTTCCTGACATCAGATCTCAGCCAACCCATTAAAAATCCAGCTGCTAAAAAAATAAATAAATAAATAAATAAATATCCAGCTGCTCTCATGCTCTAAGATTGGTATCAGTTACTGGATCCTGGGAAGACTCATATCCCAGAAAAGGGGAAGAGCGCATTTTATATAACGATCAGGTCTTTGCCAGGTGCCCAGCTATTCTGCCACATTCCTAGTTTTTGCCTCAGGCAGGACAGAAACTTTTGACTCTTCTGTTTTCACTCCCCTGAGTGCTAGAGTTACCAGTGAGTACTACCACAGCCTGCTTTCTTTGCCTTTGGTACATCTCTGATGAGGTAACTTGTTTTGAGCTTTTCTCCATTTTTTAAAATTTCAATGTTTGTTCTCTTATTAATGAACAATTCTTTGAATATTTAAGCATCAGGTTACAATCCTAGCATTTGAGAGGCTGAGGCAGAAAGATTACTGAAAATTCCAGGCCAGTGTGGGCTACATAGTGAGTTCAAAGACAGACTTAACATAAGAGATCCTCTCTCAACTCCCACCATCCCGATTCTTTGAGTACTTTAGATACTAATTTTTGTATGTCTTATACATATCCTCTTCTGTTGCTTTTTCTTTTTATTTTGTTAACTATTAGTTTTTAATTTTGCTGAAGACTGACTGACTGATTTTTATTTGTATGAATGATGGCTACAGTATAGTTAAAAAAGATCATCCCTAAGCCCAAGGTCACCTGTACTTTCTTGTAGAAACCATATCATTTTGCATTTTACATTTAGGTTTACTATTATCAGAAATTCAATAATATTTATTTGTTAAATTAATTTTGCTTCTTTATTAGACCTTGCATTTCTGCACTTGTGTGCTGTCTACTACTTTTATGCCATTAACATATTAATCAATTATTTTAAATTTCCTGCTATTTTCAAAATCTATGTCACATCAGATTGTTAATCCCTTTAGCTTCACATATTTTTAATTTTCCTTTCCATTTGTACATTTTTAATAAAATTTTCTTGAAAACAAAACATATCACTTTGAATAAGTGGAGGTGAATAGATTTTTACAATTAGGATTTATGTTACTGTAGCTAAGATTTGGATTATTTGTCATGTTTCTTGTCATTATAGGTACCAGATGCTTTTAGATGTTCTGTTTTCCTGAGAGCACTGATACCCTTCAGAGTCCAAGTGTTGTATTGTCTTGGGTTTCTCAGAGAACTTTTCCTTAGATAGAATCTGTGCCTCACTGATTTTACGTATAATCCACTGTTGACGTGGTATAAAGAGTGAACAGAGGAAGCATTCTAAAATTTTAACATTGTAATATCTCCCTTGTGTAAGAAGTTGAAAAAGTCTATGAGACCTCAAATGTACAATATATATTGTGAAATGGAAAAACTATGCTCTAAGGGAAAGAGAAACTGGAAGGGGAAAAGGAAAAAAGAAAGAAGGGGAAAGGACACACACACACACACACACAAATACACACACATGTGCAATAGTTAAGATAGAAATGCTAGTAATTGTCTCTAGCTCATTGAAAGAATAGGTATATGCCTATATTGCTTGATTTTTTTTTCATTCTTACATCTTGTATCATGAGCAACTACTTTGAAGATAACGACACACAACGTACTGAATATTGTTATTCTCTTACAATGTTGCTTTGAAATTTTGTGCCATTGTTTTTATTGTTTATTTCTCTTCTCTTTCAAATAAAAAATTTGAACTAATAAAATTTTAATTTATCTTTTCCTAGGCCTGTGTCTCTAGGCTGTAGCCTCTAAATGTTTTTTAGCTCTCTGCATCTCTTGGTGAAATGAGATGGCTAAGAATTTGACAAGTGTCATTTCTCTTTAGAATGAGGTTCTGGTGAAGTTTTACTCTTAAAGAGGGTTTTTATTTTTTTTTTAAGAATGTACAAGATTTATTTCAAAATGACAACTTCTATGTCTTGCCAGAGATGTGAGAGAAATTTTTTTGATTTATCTTAAGACAATGGTGTAATTCTTGAAGTAAAATCACAGAAGAGTTTCACTAAAATTGTGCCCCTTAGGAATTTCTCATATTCTTGATAAGCCGTAGTCAACATCTAATAATTTTCCAGTGCTGTTATTAAGCTACTCTAATAGTTTACACTGTGAGCCATGATTCTCCATGTGGGCTAATATCAACTATAATTATACCCATCCTTTTCTCCAGGTTTCTGGGTACTTTGCTTCCCCAAGAAGACATCTGGAAATTGGAAAGGGGATAAATAAATTTACGAATGGTAAAGGTAAGCATTTCTAGAGGTCCTTACATATAAGACTGACCAAACAGTTGAAATGATAAAACTTAAGTGTTTCTGGTTTTCATTTGGAAAATTTTCACTAATAGTAGTACAAGACTAATCTGTCATTATAATCTGTACTTGTCAAGCTTTTGTTCATGATGACTTGTAATAACTAATTTTTAAAAATTTTTACTGATATGTAAATTATCAATATGTTGATTTGTAATCAGTTGATGTTTTCTGTCTTACTTTTTTACTTTGGCCTGCTTTAAAGTTGCAAAAAAAAAAAAAGTTTCAAAGATATTACTCTGTGTAAAATCTAAACCAGAAAACATTTCACCATGCAGCAACCAACAAGTTCTCAACTTTATTTTTTTATATAGAGTACTTTTCTTTTTTTTAATTTCTTTTTTTTTCCAAAATTTTTTATTTATTTATTTGAGAGAGAGAGAGAGAGAGAGAGAGAGAGAGAGAGAGAGAGAGAGAGAGAGAGAGAGGTGTGTGGCCAGCTCAGCCCACCAGGGGGCGGGGCTGGCTGGCCTGTGGTGCTGGGGGATTGAACCGCTGTCCCTGATGCTTTGCTAAGCTTGTTCTAAGTAGGTGCTTTAGACCACTGAGCCATCTCACCAGCCCTAGAGTACTTTTCTGTCAATGTTTATTCTTTGTATAGATAATCATGTTTACTTTTTTTTAAAATAGTACTTTTTGAAATATTTTTATTTCAATGTGGATTTATCTTCATGCAGTTTTCAATTATCTTTTTTTATATAAGTGGCTGTATTTCTAAACTTGCGCTTCTGTTCCATTCGGTAGATTTGCCTCCACTCATACAAGAACTGAAGTCTCTTCTTTGCTATTTAATGTAGTTTTGGGTACTGTAAGTCTTCCAACTCTCTCTGTTTTCCCAAAATTACTTTGGATGCTTTGTATTTCCATATAAATTTTAGAATGCACTTGAGAGCTTTAATCAAGAAATAGAACAAAATCAGAATAAAACAAAACAAATTTGGGGGGTGGAATTAGTAGAGTGGAATTGCATTGAACCTTGCAGCAGCTCAGGGAGAATTAGCATTTTTATAATGTTGATCTTCTCCTCTCTTACAGTTTTCATTGTTGGAGCCTTTCCCAATTTTGATTACGTTTTTTTTTAAGAGCCAAATATATTTATTGGGAGAAGAAAGCTCCTGCCCTAGAAAGGGATAGAAATGGAACCTGAGTGGGTTCCCTGGGAATCTACAGTTTCTAGAGATTTTTATAGAGCAAAACCATGTGGTGGGGTGGGTTTAAGATGGAAATCATGGGAACTCACACAAGTGGTGGGTCAAAACTATAGTTAACTAACAAGGTTACAAGTACAATTGCTCATGTAAAATTGATTCCGAACATTAGAGCTAGCAATTGTGGCCCACTGGCTCTTAGACAGCTTTATTGATGGAGTCTGACATTTTGCAATAAGTCTCTCTAGCTTTATTTATAATTATTTTTAATACCTTATTTTGCTGTCAATGATTTTAAGTGATGTAAGTACAGTTTGGCAGGTTTTCTTCATTACACCTTGTGAGTAAACAATGACATCAATAAGTATTGTATTTTGTACTTGTATGTTTTTAAACTCAAAACCATGCCTTTGATTTTAACTTTAAAAATTTTGTATATTTTGACATTTACAAAATATTCTCAGTAACAGGGAAAAGGCTTCGCCTTTTAATTGAAGACAATTGTAAATATTGGCTGATATTGCTTGGATCAAAATGACAGGCCGGGGGCTGGGGAGATGGCTCAGTGGAATGAGCACTCCCTGGCAAGTGAAAGGGCCTGAGTTCCGAAAAAAAAAAAAAAAAAAGACAGGCCGCCCAGCATCAAGCCGGTGGCTGGAAGGTATTCGGAAGTGGCGTTACAATGCTGCAGGGTTCAGTAAGCTGGCCTAATGCGAGATGCTACAATATATGAAGATGAAGATGTAACAGAAGCCATATGAAGGTTTCCAGAAAACCTTTAAAATGACAAGATGTTTCACATTAAGAGAGCCCTGGACCAGAGTGTGAAGCATCAGATCCTGCCTAATGAGCAGCGGACAAAATATGAGGAGGGTAAGTTCTACCTTGAGCCACATCTCAAAGAGGTTATTCGGGAAAGAAAAGAGAAGACTAGGCAAAGGAGTAATCACATAGTTGAAGTCTGTGATACAGCTATCTTCAAAATACTTTTATGAATTTAGTTAATCCTAAAACACAGTTCAAAAATTAT
>NW_004524823.1:1959723-1965675 GCF_000260255.1 Octodon degus
TAAATGTAGTCTGACTTTTTTACCAATTAAAATACACATAATGTATTATAAAACATTAGGTAATGTTACTTTGCAGAAATGTCACCTAAAAGTCACTCTTGTATTTACTATCAGCATGAAAAACATGAGTTATATCAGAAATCAACCAGGTGATAAATACACATTTATCATGAAATGCATAACATTCAGTCAGATTAAACCAGTGTCCTGTTCCATGTTTTGGGTAAGGCCCTCACATAAGCAAGAGGTACTGCTCACGGGTGTTTCCCTTCAACTCTGGGGCTCAGAGTTTTACATTTCCAGAGACAAAGAGGACTGATTCTATCTATAAGCCCCAAAGCTATTAGACACTAGGAGTCCTGTGTTTTTAGACCTTTTTACTTACTAAAATTCTATCTGTCCTTGGGAACCTGTTTTGACCAATGAATTACATTTTAAGTCTTTGTACATGAACAACAATATTGTTATATTTGCAAAAACTTTTCTTAGCATCATTTTCATTAGTTGGTAACCTGGATATATATTATAGTAGGTATGTAGACAGGATAAATTTCTCCAGGATAAGAGAGCTGGGCTTTTAGGTGTAGCATAAAGGAATGAGTGATGAGAAAGTTCTCTCAGTTACAGTTTAAGCTAAGTATCTTCTAAAGTCTGTTTCTATTGAGGTACAAAGACTGGAAGAAGGGTCAGAGTTGGAGAAGGACAAGAGACCTGTGCCAATATCCAGCAATAATCTGGGTTTTTCCTATAGTCATAATTAAGCAGGGCTCCTCCTTGGAGATGACAGGTAGAGATAACAGTCCAGGCAGAAGGGGGAGACAACCCAGGGGCCCTGCAGTCCTACTGGCCACCTGGGAAGCTGAGTCTAAGCTCTGAGGCTTCCACCTCAGAGTGTTACCTAGCTTCCAGTGGCTGCCTTGAAATTGAGGTATGGCTTAGAGGTCCTGTTACAGCAGTCCTTCTTTTGCTAGCCTTGCTTTTGACAGCAGTAGCAAGTGAACTTTGTCCTTGAGCTCTTCTTGGAGTCCAGAGAGTCGGGCTTAGGGTCTGTTTTTATGCCACACAAAGGCAGTCATTTTTTTTTTTTAATCTCTTTGTTTTATCTCCCTGGTTTTCTCCCAGTCCTGATTATAGGGCATTAAGGAGGCAGTTTTTACCAAAATATCAAGTGAGCTATCTGGAGCAAAAGCTATCTTTTTATAGCTCTTTTTTTTTTTTTTTTTTTACTATCTGGAGATGATTGAGTAATGAATTTATCTTTAAGAGTAATCTGGCCCTCTATTGAATTAGGATCTAAGGAAGTATATTTTGCCAGATCCTCCATTAATGTTTTAAGAAAGCAAAGTGGTGTTCATCCTTCTTCTGATTCTTGAAAATGTCTCTTCCAATCTCCTGACTGAGTCTCCGACAGGGTCTTGGGTTGGAACTGCTTACTTGTGCTCTAGTTGGAACAGGTTGTTCTACTGGCTGTTTAAAATGAACAATATAATATTCATCTCCAAATGTACCAGCTTGTAATGCTATTTGTCTCACACTAGAAATCTTTTTTTAAAATAATTTTATTGAGAAATAAATAGCAATGAGACAGTTTCAAAACTGATCAGTAGGACAGTTTCAATAATAAATACATTGCACATTGTTGTCTCAGTGGTTATTCATTGTACAAGATACAGACATGACATCCCTCCCACAAAGACTATTAGAACAAATCTTCTTATTCATTGATTCAACACTCCCTTGGGGTCTAGTGGTTAGGATTTGGTGCTCTCACACTAGAAATCAATGCTTGGTTTAAGATTAATATTACATCCTTCCATTTTAGTTATGAGTCTGAGTAAAACCTCTAAAGATATCTTATCAGGGTCATTTGAAGATTTTCCAAGATCTGATTTTATCTGTTTTAGGTCATTGAGAGAAAAAGGCAACGTGGACTCTGGAAGTTCTAAATTGTCCATTAAAGGATATTGTCTTTGAGAAGCTTGCACAAGCTCAGCTAAGGAAGGGTGTAGCCCTGTGGAGGACTAGATTACTGCTGGTCTTGAAGCCCCATGCTGTAGGCTAGAAGGACAAGTAGGGGAAATCTCACATTCAGCAATGGTGGGCAAGGCTGTGCTTCAGGCTGCCTTGTTCTTAGGCTGCAAAGGTTGGGGAGGAGCCACCTTAGGCTCTAGGACAGTGAGTGTCTCAAGAGCTTCAGCCACCTGGTTTTTTTGTTTGCATTAATAGTTCTATTATCTAGTTTTCAAAACTAGATAATAGAACTATTAATGCAAACAAAATCTGAACATAAGAAGTTTCTGGTCATTTTCCTTCTTTTTTAAAGTACCTTTCTGATAGGTATTTTCAAGGGACTGGTGCAGCAGAGAAGCAGGCAAAAGGAGGAAAAGAAGGGGCTTTAATTTCATCGAGGACACAGAGAGAACGTGGGGAAGATGAGGAATTCTCTCTGTTGGAACAAAGGGAGGCTGAGGCTTTTATGGCTTTCTGTTAGGGGTGAAATTTAAAGGGGATGTTTTGATGTACCTGAGAGGGCCAGTCAAACAGCTCAGAGGATTAAAGTGCCTGCAAGCAGGTGCTGGGGTTTGATCCCCTAGACTGCCATGCCAGCCTCGCCCCCGGGGCCTGATGAGTTGGTGTTTGAAATTGGGCGTGGTGGCCCATACCTATAATCCCAGCACTTGGGAGGCTGTAAACAAAAGAATCATGACTAGTCTGATCTAGTAGTGAGACCTTGAACACACCCTGTAGACTCTTCCCTAAAATACAAAAAAAAAAAAAAAAAAAAAGATATACCTGAAGGAGCTGACTGGGGCTCTTCCCTGAGGCAGTGGGAAGGGTGAAAGGAAATTGTACCCTGGGCTAAGTTGGAGAAAAAGGGGAGAGGTGGTCTTGGGAACATGGGCTTCTGTTTTAAGGGATTTAGCCATATTATATGACCCCAAAAATGATATTAGCAATTCATACTAGAGCCAAAAACCCATCATTTTCTAGTTGTAAAATGGTGTCATAATTGATACTTCCCTGTATTCCACTGTGACTGCAAGGAGTACATAGTCTATCCTCATGTACAGAAAAATATTAAACAGCTCTTTTTCAGTGTGTAAGGATTGAATGTCTTCCAGGACTTAAGTGTAAGTTACAGTTGGATGGTGACAGAAATGTCTAAAAAAGGAAGCATGATTTTGTAACAAACTATTGCATATATAAAAGATGAGTCAGATGTAGAGCACTTTTCAGGCTATGCTTTTCAGGTCACTTCTGGAGATAGAACAATTGACCAGAGAAACATGGCCCCATGCATGAGCCTCACCTCCAGACACTTGTGTTTTCCATCTAATCACCTAGGTAAACATTGTTAACAACTGGACAAGATTTAAATTTTGAAGCTCACAGGTAAAGCTTTCATATGTCATCCACCAGTCACATTTTCCATGTTGGTAAGAACACAGTAAGGTTAACAAAAATCTCTTTCATACCCTCATCTTAGTATATGGAAGCACAAAAGTAAATCATTCCCCAGGCAGCTGCTGTGAAATGTGAATTGCTGCAACCTGCCTCAGCCTAGGAAGAATTCCTAGTTTACTAGCAGAGGGAGATCAAAGTACAGCAAACAAGTGGAGATATTTCATTGGTCAGCTCTTTCATTCCTCATTTTCACTGAGGGAACACTTGGGTATCCACCAGAGAGTAGACCTGGCCATGACCCCTCAAGTATTCTCAGGTTCTGTTAGCCCCCACAACCAGAAACTATCTTCCAGAAAGGAATCCAGCTGTCTCTCTGTTCAATACTCTTTCAGTCTTTGGCTTCTATTGGGACTCACCAAAGAAATGTTGGGAATCATGTCCTCTCCCTCAAAGAGTGGCAGCTGCTGTAGGAGCACTTACTAGCTGGCAGAGTAACCACTGTTTGTCAAAGTTCTATAAAGGATAGAGAAAAGCCTGAATAAGATTACCTCGCACTTTATAGTAAAAGTTTTAAACTACACAACTTATCTCCTATGCACCTAAATGATAACCAGACATAGGAGAAAAGGAAATATTGGAGATCTTCCCTTAGACTAAATGTATTTTGGTCCCATAAGTGAGCTGCTTTTGGAGATAGCTCCTTCTGGTGTCATCCAGAACTCAGTTCTCCCCACTGTGTCTCAAGTTTAGGTTCACAGAAGAGACCTGCTGAGAACACTTAAGTCCAGACCTGGCTTTATCTGTGTTCTTTTGGACAAGCATAGGGCTTTTTGGCTCCTCTGAAGTAGAGAGATGGGGTATGTGATCTTTTTCTAAAATGACTTCCCTATTTTGGGCATTAACAAATGTTCATTTTCTAAGGCCCTCACTTATTTGGAAAAGTCTAGAGTTTTTCTAGACTCTTGCATGTCCCTTAAGAAGAAAGTACAAAGAGGTAGGAAAAATTGGGAGTAAAATCAAAGAAAGGAAACAAGCAGAGTGGGCTTGACATTTCCTCTAGTATGCAGAGGGGGATCAGAACCAGTCTGTCTCAACGAAACTTGCCCTCCGAGTCTTTAAGAATGATCACCAACCTAACGTCATTTAGTTGGTGAAGGGAGGCCCATATTTATCATACAGGCTTGTATATTTTCTAAGTCCAAGCTAGATTTAGAAGACCTATTTTACAGCAGTTTTACATTGCAGTTTACTAGAAGGCTTGCTGACATTACTCTTTCTAGCACTATTATCTAAAGTCAAGCAAGGAATACTAGTGCTACTTCAAATGCACCAAAAGCAAGTGCAAAACATTCACAAAATGCCACATTAAAGAAATAGCATAGCCTTATAACATTTCCATGTTTTAACTTAGCTTTACCAACATTTTAACAGAACTATGTGAGACAAAGCAGAAGCAATTATAAGTAATGAGCAAAGCCATATCAAAATTTGAAGCATACGATTTTGTTATCAAAATGAGTCCCAATCCAGAGTCTATGAAAGAAAAATAAAACTCATATCTCCATCCAATGACCTCAGTGGATGACCTCCAAATGATATCGGGGAATGAAACTCCCAACCTGAGAGACACCCAGCCTGAGTTCATGCTATCTAAAACTGAAGAACGAATTTTAGGAACAATAGAGGTTAAGAGCAGAATATATTTATTGAGGGAAAGAAAACTGTCTGAGACAGGGACAGAAGGGAGACCCTAGGTGGTTGCCCTGATTATGTTTATTTCTATTTCTTTTAGCATTAACATCATGGTTTTGAACTTAATAAATATTAGTCTATAATATTTATATGCATCATTTTGTGTTACTAATATATACAATAAAAATTATGTTTAAATATTAAGAATGCTTCTTGAGATTTTTGAATTCATCTAATTGTTCTGGATCCCTTAGCATTTTTAACTTTACCCTATCACATTGAAATAAAATAACACTTCTTCTCTTTCCTTATTGCACTGCCTGGGAACTCCAGCTGAATATTCAATAACAGAGGTAAGCATGAGTATTTTTTTATTTTCCTAATTGTTAGAGGAAATATAAAATATTTTCCCAGTAAAAGTGGCAGAATTAGCTGTAGTTATACCAGAACTTCCTTGTTTTATACTGCTTCCTTCTGTTCCTTATTTGCTTTTTATTTTTTTCCCATAATTTTATTGATAAACAACTACCAATGAGACAGTTTCAAATCAAATTGGTAGGACAATTTCAATAATTAACACATTGCATACATTCCTCCCAGTGGTTAATTGCTGTACAAGATGCAGACATGATATCCTACTACAAACACCATTAGAACAAATCATTTCATTCATTAAGAGAATGCAACTATATATCTATCCCAACCACTTTGAATACACAGATACAAAATGGACATTCATCTGTATACCCCATATTTTCTAAGTTCCGTTATTGAATATTATAGGTGTGTAAACTCAGCTAAATATTCTAAAAGAGTCCAGTAGCCCATAATAGCATTGGGTCTTCTGTTTAACTG
>NW_004524823.1:1972940-1976026 GCF_000260255.1 Octodon degus
CTGTGCAACAAGAGTTGTAGCTTTTTGGTCTGAGAAGGTCAGTGAAATGCCCTCAGGATTTATCCTGAGATCCTGTACCTCAGATTGTAGAACTTTTGTCAGTGCAGCCATGTGGATGAGTCATGGCCATTGCTTGGCCAATGTACAGCCATTGCTTGGTCAATGCATGAATTCTTAATTTGTATGGACATCTATGAGAAATCATGAGTTAAGAACAGAAAGTGGATGAGAAATACATTAAAATTCGTATTGTATAATTCAAGAAAGGCATCCATGGAATGAATAGCTCTTTTTTATTTTATTTTATTTTTTGGGGGGTGTATTTTATGACAGGGTGTTCAGGGTGTTCAGGGTCTCACTACTACATAGGACTCCTATTGATCCTCCTGGTTTCACCTTCCCAAATACTGGGATTATAGGCATGCGCCACCATGCCTGGTCTCAATCACTATCTCAGCATGCCCCTGGGGTGGGGCTGGCACTGAATAGTTCTTAAAGGTGGCTTTGAACTCAACCTCATACATCTTCAGAATGAATAATATTCTTATAGTAAAGCGGTAAGATAAAGAAAAAAAAGTTCCAATTCTAGGTGTGGTGAGTCCTGGAAAAGCACATAAGTTATGACAATTATGGTCAAGAATCAGCAGGGATGGTTGAGTGCAGATTCTGTGATCCTATTCTAGGTCACAAAGAGTCTAAAATTGACTTTAGTAGTTAACTGTTCTTGTTGTTGTGAAGCAGAACAAGAAGAAAACATTTTAGCTTTATAAATTTCTTTTAAGCAAATAGAAGGCAGAGAGCTTTCCTCACCAGCTTGACTGTTTTCAGCTCAAAACAATCCTTAAACCATAAAAATATATTTGTGCATCACATATTCTAGTTTCCCACAGTGGAATTGTCCTTTCCAAGTTTTGGTATCCAAAATAATCTGTTCTGCTCATATTAAGTAAATTGAGAATTAGTCTCTTCATTAATATGCAAGCAATATACTTCATATGACTATAATTTTCCTATAATGTATTTGATAGAATTTATGAGTGAAGACACATAAGCCTGAAGATTAATTTGGGAAATGTTTAGGTTACAATTTCAATACATTAACAATGACTACTTTCTTTTTTTTCTTCCTTCCTTCTTTTCTTCCTTCTTTCCTTCCTTCTTCTTTCTTTCCTTCCTTCTTCCCTCCCTTCTTTCCATCTTTCCTTCTTTCCTTCTTTCCTTCCTTCCTTCCTTCCTTCCTTCCTTCCTTCCTTCCTTTCTTCCTTTGTTCTTTTCTTCCTTTCATTAGCTTTCTGTTATAATTTTTAAAGTGTTTGACCATATCATGTGTAAGTTCTTAACTTTCTTGGAGAAAATTGAAGAATATATAATTCTTTTTAAGTATCTTTACAATATTTCTTTTTTCCTTTCCAACATGGGTAGATTTTTTTCTGTCTCTTAGGTTATTTCATCCTCTATGGTTTAAATGAGTTTATTAATCTATTTAGAGAGCATTTAAACCTTTTACATTTTCTCTACTGTGTACACTTGCCATGATTTAGCCTCTGCCCCTACCTTTATTTTTATATGGATGCATTTTCATTACCATTCAATTCAATATACATTAATCTTTTATTAATTCTTGTAAATATGTCATCCCAATTCAGGTTTCTTTTTCCTTTCATTTCTTATTAAAAGTACATCATGACCAAAATACACAGTGAGATGACTACTGTTTTTTATTACAGCTATCTTATTTTAAAATTTTCATCACTTTGATTAAGTGGGTATATGAGGTGTGATCAAAACACATGATGAATGTTTATATTTAAAAATGTATTACCATATAAAACATATTGACATTGGTTACCTTCAAAATGTGCTCACTCCCTTCAAATACACTTATCTAATCATCCTTGGCTTTTTCTGAAGCAGTTCTGGAAGTATTTTTTTCTAAATGTATTTATGGGTTGAAATGAAAAACAGAGTAGGGCATAGAGCTGGCCAGATAGCTCAGTGCACTAAAATGCCTGTTTAGGCAGATGCAAGGGTCATAGGTTTGATCCCTGGCCTGCCATGCCACCCAGGCCCCCAGGGTGTGCTGAGACGGCAAATGAGACTGGGTGTGGTGGCGCGTGCATGTAATCCCAGCGATTGGGGGATGAAAACAAGAGAATCGCTACAAGTTGGACCTGTGTAATGAGACCCTTAGTGTAGATTCTGTAGACTGCACGAAAAACAAAAAACAGTAAATGCTGCTCCAGAGCACCTTCCAGCTGAAAGGCAGACTCAAAAACATGATGGGTGTGGCCTCACCCATGCTACTCAGCTGGATATAGAACACTGTGACTTCTAACTCTTCTCTACAATAAAATTGACCATAAAAGACATTGGTTTTGCATCATTTCAGGACATTGAGATAGCCATAACACTGCAGAGAAACTAAATACATACACAAAAGAGGACTTGCAGAACTGCTGCAAAAAGTAGCAAGAATAAATGATGGGGGGGGCTGGTGAGATGGCTCAGTTGTCTAAAGCACCTACTTAGAACAAGCTTAGCAAAGCACAGGGACCACGGTTCAATCCCTCAGCACCACATGCCAGCCAGCCCCGCCCCCTGGTGGGCTGAGCTGGCCACACACACACACACACACACACACACACACACATACATAATAAAAAAAAAAGAATAGATGATGGAATAAAGGATGGAAATGTGTTTAAGCCAAACAGCAGTATTTTGAATGGGATTAATGGTGATCTATTTCTTTATTGTAATAATTTTTAAAACACGTAAACATTTACCATACAGTCTTAAACACTTGGATTAATTGTAACCTTGGACTAAAGTAACTGATTTCTTTTCCAAACAGCAAACTAGGAAGTATGTTATCTTTAGGCTTGGTAACACATTCCTATGATCCCAGGACTTAAATGTTGAGGCAGGTTGATCACCACAAATTCAAGGCCAGCCTGGGCTACATAGTGAATTCAAAGTCACCATGAACTATGCAGAGACACCCACTCCAGAAGAAAAACAGCTACTGAGTTTTGTCATATATAAACAGTATAATAGACCAGCAACCTTAGTTACTACAAACAAAA
>NW_004524823.1:1976373-1987009 GCF_000260255.1 Octodon degus
TTTTTTGTACTTTAGAGGAGGGTCTGTAGGGTGTTCAGGGTCTCACTACTAGATCCATCTTATAGTAATCCACCTGTTTACAGCCTCCCAAGAGCTGGGAGCTGGGATTACAGGTGTGTGCCACCATACCCAGTCTCAATTGCAATCTCAGCGTTCCCTGAGGATCAGGCCAGCACAGTAGGCCCAGGGATCAAAACCCCAGTCCCTGGACCTGCTTACAAGCGCTTTAATCTGCTGAGCTATTTGGCTGGCCTTTACAATGATTATTTTAAAAAGCCAATGCACAGACTTATGTTACCAAAGAATCATGAAAATTATGTACACACTGACTTCACTACAACTATAATTGGTATTGTTTTAGATTTGTCATAACTTTGATTCTTTTTATACAAATTTACTAGGCTTTTAAAATTTTAATTATATAAAAGTCATATTAGTTAATTTTTCCATTAATTAGGGATAAACATTTAGAAAGTTCAGATAAGCTGTTTTCTTCATAAAAATACAAATTTATTTGTTTTTATTGTTTTAAATTTTATTTTAAAGAGTAAAAATAATGACAGTAACAGAAGCAGTAACATACTTCAAAACACATGATACAGAATTTCAAAACAAGAAAAGAAAATTAATAATGTTTTTTAAATTTTATAAAAAATACAAATTTAAGTATCTTGAAATGTATGTTTATGTCAAAGCTATGATGATAAGCAAGGTAAAGTATAGAGTATAGAGTTATGTTTTACATATTAAAGCTAAAGTATTAAAGCATCCTGATATATCCAAAGCTTTCCTTTGATCATACAATTTTAGGCTTTTAAAGCATTTCTAGTCTACCAGTTTCTGGAAAAAAAATTAAAAAGTGATGCTTGGTACCCTTGAGGACTAATAAATTTACTGTCCTCATTTTTCTATAAAATGTAAGAACATTAGATTTATGTGAAAAGGTACTGTGTTAGTCAGCTTTTTGTCACTGTGAACAAGTACATGACATAAACATTGTAAAGAAGGAAAGATTTATTTGGGGTCATGATTTCAAGGTTTCATTCCAGGTTCATCTCCTTCAGAACAGCAATATCACAGAGGGATGGTATTGTAGAGAAAAGCTACTCACCTCATGGCCCCTGAAAAGCAAAGAGGAAATGAAAGTAATAGCCTTCTTAAGAAATTTAATCTTGAGACTCAGCCCAAACCCAGGCCCTCTGAGTGTCTGGGAGAGCTTCTGCACACACCTGCACCTCCTGAATGCCTCCGGACCCAGCCCAAGCCCAGTGTGTGAATGAGACCTTCAGTCATGCTCTCAGGACCACACTGAACCCCTCCAGAACCAGCCCAGGCCTTGCATGTGACTGTGAAATTCTGCCATGCTCTCTTAGGACTCCTCCAGACACAATATAAGCTCGGGCCCTGCGTGTGTGTGGGAGAGCTTCCGAGTTCCACTTTGCCTGCTGGATCCCTCTGGACCCTGGCAAGGCCCACTGTGAGTGAGTCCTTCTGTCCTGCTCTCTGGGCCCCTCGAGACCCAGCCCAGGCCTGGCATACAGGACTGGTGTATAACTCTGCAGCTGAAGTCCCTGAATAAAGCCTAGGGGCCAAAACCATCCAGCTAATCCAGCACCAGAACATCTTGCTGGAGGGGTTCACTTCCAAGGGGTGCAGCAGGAAGAAGCTGAACACAGAAGCCAGACCCAAGCCAGGCACAACTGGATGAATTCAAACTTCATAGGTCTACACCCAGTGAGCCAAGACACTTTACTAGACCCAAATCTATAAGAGCACCCTCCCTCTTTCTCTCTTGGCTGAGGGGGCAAAATGTAACTGGGGTGAACTAGTCTGCCTGGAAAACACCAGGTACATCAAGGGAAGACAATCAGACAGAACTTAGCAGAACTAACTTAAATACAAATTCCCAGTTTAATATCTGCTTAGTTGTACAGACATAACGATTGCTCTTACTGTCTAAAACACAAAGCCACTAGTTATAAAAGCTTGTCAACAGCTAAATATCATTACCCCTTTTTAGCATTCCTTATTGTAGTTCTGTAAATATAAAACTATAACTTCCTTAATCATATAATCTCTCTTGAGTAAGAATTTCAGTAGGTGCTAAGGTTATAATTGCACAAAAGCTCTACACCAAAGGTCAAAAGACAGTGCCATACAAAATGACAAAGAGAAGGAGCAAAATCCAATCTCAGACCTGAGCCCACCCAGAACAAATGCAGAAGACACTAGCACAAAAGAAATTGGGAATCACACAGCTGAAATGTCTGAATTAATAGCATCTGAAGTAAAGAAACAACTGCACAAAGATGTAGAGGAACTCAGAGCAGAAATAGCCTCTGAAATATAAAAAGAAATCTCTGAATAAATAGTGTCTGAAATAAAGAATCAACTGCAGAAACATATAGAGGAAATCAGATCAGAAACAATCTCTGAAGTAAAACAAGAAAGGATAATGATAATGAAAGAATTATTAACTGCTTCTCAAGAAGACAGTGATAAAAAATAGAGATTAGAAAAATGATGGAATTTTTGAATGAGCAATATAAGAAAGAAATAGGTCACATGAAGCAGAGTCAAAGAGATATAAAGGAACTTAAAATCTCAATCACAAGCTTCCAAAACCATTTGAGTGAAAGGGAAGACAGAGTTTCAGATACTAAAGACTGTTGTAGCTAGTGAAAAGGCAAGAAAAGACCTCATAAAAACAACTAGGATGCAGAAAAAAATAATTCATCACCTGCAAGATGATGCAAAGATGAACAATGTGAGACAAATAGGCATCAATGAGAAAGGAGTCAATACAAATGACAAAAAGTGTATGGACACAAGTAAAAGCAGAAAACTTCCCAAATATGGGCAAAAGATCTGACACTCAGGAAACTGAATGTAAAACTCCAAGTAACATCAACCCAGTTTAAAACACACCAAGATGCATAATAGAAAAGATCCCAAAAATCCTGCACAAGAACCTTATACTGAAAGCCGCTAAAGAAAAGACACAGATTACATTTAAAGGAAAAAACATCAGAATAACAGCAGACTTCTCTTCATAAACCATGAAGTCAAGAAGAGCAGAATACTTCAAGTCCTCTCTGAAAGCAAATTTCACCCCTGACTACTATACCCTGCAAAACTCTCTTTCAAGTTTGATGGAGAAGTGAAATACTTCCATGACAAAGAACAACTAAAGAATTTCATGATGACAAAGCCAACCCTACACAGGCTACTGAAAGATGTTCTACAGAGGGACCAAAATGATCAGAACTCTACAAATGAGAACAGGATGAACCCACTGAAATGAGCAAACAGTAAAACACAGGATACAAATGAATAAACAACAGCAGATAAATAACATGTCAATTGTAAGTAAATACATCTCAATTATAACCATCAATGTAAATGACTCAATTCACCAATTAAAAGAAATACACTGGCACAGTGGATTAGGAAGCAAAATCCAACAATACACCATATGTAAGAAGCACATTTAACTCATAGGCTGAAAGTCAAATTTTGGAAAACAATACTACTTGCCCAAGCACCTCAGAAAAAAACAGGGGTAATAATCCTGTTATCAGACAATATCAACTTCAGACCAAGAATGATCAAATGAAACAAAGAAGGCCACTATATATTGTTTAGGGGAAAAATTCAGGAGGAAGGGGTAACACTCATAAATAGGTACACACTAAACATGGGAGCACCCAACTATATAATACAGATACTTTTTTGTTTGGTTGTTTCTTTAATTAATTTTATTGGGAAACCAACAGCAATGAGACAGTTTCAAAATCAATTAGTTGGACAGTTTCAATTATTAATGCATTGCATATTGCTGTCTTCATCATGGATATTCATTGTACAAGATGCAGACATGATATCCTATCCAAAAACTATTAGTACAAATCTTGATTCTCATTGAATTAAGATAAAGTAGCTGTATATCTACCCTATTTTGCATATACAAATACAAAATGGTCCTCCACTTATATCCCCTTTATTGTTTATTTTGTCAGAGATGGGTATTCCATTGACATTTAAATATTGTAGGTGTGCAAATTCAGCATAATAACCCAATATAGTCCACTGGTCTATAACAGTAGTGGGTTGTCTGCAGGACTAGCAATGTTAGAAGTTTTTCATTTGAGTCTTTTACAACTCAGCATGTTAGTATGACTTTACTTTTTATCTTAATGGACATGAAAAATCTAACATCCATACGACAATCTTAACAGGAGAATTTAATACCCCTTTATTCCAAAAAGATAGGTCAAGCAGACAAATAACTAGCAAAAAAGTAGCAGACCTGAACCAGATCTTGGAACAAATGAACTTAGTGGACACATTCAGAGTGTTACACCCAACCACAGTGAATACATATTTTTGAAAAAAGTAAAATGAAAAGCTGAAAGATTCCAACGGGTCATTTTCAGAAATAGGCCACACATTACTCCATAGGTCATGTTTAAGTATATGTAAGAAAACAGAATTTATCCCATGCATATTATCTGGTCACAGTTTAATGAAACTGGAAATAAATGGCAAAGGAAACCAGAAAAAAAAAAACCTCTAAATACATGGAAATTAAGTAACACCCTCTTAAGCAACCAATAGGTCACAGATGAAATTAAACAAGAAATTGAACAATATCTACAATTCAACGAAAATTCAAGCAAAACTTATAAGAATTATTGGGATTAGTTGAAAGAAGGTCTTTTAAGGAAATATATAGGTGTGATCTCACACATTAGGAAAACAGAATGGGAACAAATAAACACCCTAATGCTGCATGTGCATCATCTAGAACAAAAAGAGTAAACCAAACCCAAAGCCTAAAGATAGGAAGAAATCATAAAGATTAGAGTAGAAATTAATTCAATGAAGATGAAGAAAAAATTCAAAGAATTAACAAATTGAAAAGCTGCTTCTTTGAAAGATGAAATAAAGTCAATAAGCCACTAGCTAATCTCATCCAAAAGAGGAAAGAAAAAATTGAAACATGAGCAATAAGGAATGAAAAGGGTGTAATTACCACAGACCCAGTGAAAATTCAGAAGATCATCAATAGCTACTTTGAGAATATTTACTCTCACACAGAAGACATAGAAGAAATGTACATATTCTTGGAAGGGTACAGATTAAGAAAATTGAATTGACAAGATATAACAACTATCAGTAACGCAGTAACAGCCAAAGAAACATGAAATATAATAAAAACCTACCAACAAAGAGAAGTCCAGATCCTGATGAATTCATAGATAAATTCTACAAGAAATTTACAGACAATATAATCCCTATACTCCTCAAGTCTTCAGTGAAATTGAAAACAAAGCAATCCTCCCAAAATCATTCCTGGAGGCAAGTATTATACTGATACAAAAACCAGGGAAAGATGCAACTAAAAAAGAGAACTACAGGACAATCACCCTCATGATCATAGATGGAAAAAAATCCTCAATAATATCCTAGCAAAGAAAAAACAGCAAATCATCAAGATTATACACCATGATCAGATAGGGTTCATCCCAGGCATGCAAGGATGCTTCAATATATGCAAATCTATAAATGTAATACACTATATCGACAGAGCCAAATCCAAAAACCACACAGACATCTCAATTGATGTACAAAAGGCTTTTGAAAAAGTCCAACACTCATTCATGTTCAAAGTTCTACAGAAAATTGGGATAGATGGCCTCTACTTCAATCTGATAAAAGCTATCTATGACAACCCAATGACGAACATAATTCTAATGGGGAAAAACAAATCTTTTACTCTCAGATCTGGTACAGAAGAAGAATGTCCTCTATCCCCCTCCTATTCAGATATAGTTCTGGAATCATTAGTTAAAGCCATTAGACAAGAGAGAGAAATAAAAGGAATAACAATAGGTGAAGAAGAAGTTCAATTATCATTATTTGCAGATGACATGACACTTTACTTGGAAGACCCAAAAAACTCCAAGAAACTACTAGAATTAATACAGAAATTGAGTAGCATAGCAGGATACAAAATCAAAACCTGAAAGTCAATCGCATTCCACTAAACAGATAACAAATACAGAGAGGGAAATTAGAAAATCAATAACTTTTACAATAGCATAGAGGAAAATGAAATACCTAGGAATTAATCTAACTAAACAAGTCAAAGATTCATTCAATAAAATTTGCAATACTCTGAAGAAAGAGATTGCAGAGGATTTCAAAAAATGAAAAGATATTCCCTTCTCTTTGATAGGAAGAACCAACAATTGTGAAGATGGCCATACTCCCAAAGTTGTTGTACATATTTAATGAAATCCCTATCAAAATATCACAAACATACTTCACAGAGCTAGAGAAATCATTCCTAAAATTTATTTAAAATCAGAAAAGTCCTAGAATAGAAAAGACAATCCTGGGCAACAAAGTCAAGGCAGGAGGCATTACAATTCCTGACTTGAAATTATACTAAACAGCCACTGGGATAAAATCAGCATGGTACTAGCAAAAAACAGACCTAGGATCAATGGAATAGATTGGAAGATGCAGAAGCCACTATAAACACACTCAGCAAACTTATCTTCGAAAAAGGGGTCTAACATGCTTACTGGAAGAAAGATAGCCTTTTCAAAAAATGGTGCTGGAAAAACTGACTCCCTATATGCCAAAAACAAAAACTTGACTCAAGTAAATCACCATGCACTAAGCTAAAGTCAAAATGGATTAATGATCTAAACATGAAACCAGAAACAATCTCCTGGAAGAGAAAGTAGGAGGAACTCTTGAAGACATAGGGGTAGACAAAAAGTTCATGAACAAAAATCAAATCACACTGGTAATACTTGAAAAAACTAACAACTGGGACCTCTTCTTATTGTTAAGTTTTTGCAGATCCAAAGAAATTACCAACAAAGTGAAAAGACAACCCACAAATTGGGAAAAAATCTTAACTAATAAGCACACAGACAAAGGTATTCTTTCTAGAATCATGAAGACCTAAAAAACATTATTTCCTCAAAATTTAAAGACCCAATCCAGAAATGGACATCTGAGATGAACACACACCTCAGTGGACAAAATAATGCAAGTGAATAAATATATGGAAAAATGTTCCACATTACTAGTCATCCATGAAATGCAAATTTAAACAACACTGAGATACCATCTCGCCCCAGAAAGAATGGCTATCATAAGCAAACCAACCAACAACAAATGTTTGCTAGGCTCTGGCGAAAAAGGAACACTTCTTTACTGCTGGTGGGAATATAGACTGGTGCAACCATTATGGAAATCAGTGTTGAGACTCCTTAAAATACTAGGACTGGAAGTCCCATTCAAACCAGCTATCTCCCTACTGAGAATTATCCCACAGGAACTGAAAAGGTCATATCATCATGATATATGTGCACCTATGTTTATAGCAACACAATTTGTGATAACCAAATCTTGGAAACAATCAACATGCCCATCACCTGAGAAATGGATGAAAAAGATGTGGTATTTTTATACAATTGAGTATTACTCAGCTATAAAGAATGATACACTCAAAACCTTTAAATTTAAGTGGATGGCACTTGAAGATATACTTATAATTGAAATAAACAAGACCCACATTTGTAAATATTATATAGGTTCTCTCCTGTAAGTACTGAAAGGAAGAAATAAACCTAGAAAGGTATAACACAATGAAAATGAATCCGAGGACTTTAGGATTAAAGAACGAAGACAGAGCAAGTAGAAAAGCTAGGAAACGTGACAGGGGCAAAACCAAACATTTAGATGCAGAAGGTGGTTAAAGCAATGACCCTGGGAATCTTCAGCAGGTTTTTGAAACTAGCAGTTAACTGGTAGTACTCTCATCCTGACTAACTATATATGCTGATACCTGTGAGCTAAGCAACTGCACTACAGATAGCAATGTGTAATACTAGGGCCATGCTTGGAATGCCTGTCATTCTGACCTTCTAAATGCATACTGATTCTAATGTCACATCAATTACTGCTATGCTGTCTCTCAAGTAAATGTGTTGGGTTTTTTTTTCTAAAAAAAAAAAAAAAGATAAGAATTTAAAACTTGGAGAGGTGGTACACAATTGTAGTCCCAACACTGGGAAGGCTGAGGCAAGAGCATCATTGTGAGTTCAAAACCAGCCTGGACTACCTAGTGAGCTCAGGGCCAGCCTACACTACATAGTGAGAAAGTGTTTTTTTTTTGTTGTTGTTGTTGTTGTTTTTTTTTTTTTGTTTTTTTTTAAATCTCTAGTTAACAAGCAGACAGCAATGGGAGAAGAGGTATTAGCCCTACTCAAATAGCTACAGAAGTAAAATCATATATCCAGTAGGAAAAAGTGACATATTTAATAGCAAAAGAACTCTACTCAAATTAAAACTTCTGGCTTTTGGTCTCACAATCAAACAAGGAATTGTCAAGACATAAGCTGCCATGAGATGCACTGTTCTGGGAAAACAGTTTCTCCTGAACTCAGATGAGTTTACTTGCATATCAAATCAAAATATATGGCTGTATAGCTGTTACAGCTTTAAAGATGTTTTATGTCTCAATGTAAAAGTTTAATGAATATGTGCAACAGCTCTTTCAATTCATTGTTAATGAGATCATTGCTACACTCCATATCAAGCTTCATTTCGAGAAAAATTCAAGAAGCTGAGATTTTTAGATAAGGATACCAGAAAGTTGCTGTATTGTGTTGAACTGGTTCAGCCCCCTAATCATCTACAAGCTTCACAACTTTTTCTTTTTCTGAGAAAAGAAAATTAATTTGCATTTCTATCAGCCAAAATTTCATAGATTAACCCAGTGAAAAGAAAGTTTAAAAAGTCAAACCAAGTATTTCAGTGAATACTTTCATTCAATAATCTCTATGTTTTTATTTATAGTTGCATGTATTAATTTACTTATTGACTATTTATTTATTTACTTATTTATTTATTGTGTTTATTGGGACCAAACCAAGGTCTTCAGACATACTAAGCAAGTATTTTTAGCTCTGATTGAACAACTTTTCCATATGTGAAAAATGTGGACTGCTAAACTGTGTTGAATTGTTTTGCTGAATTTATGCACCTATAGTATTTAGATACCAATGTAATGCCCATCTCTGCCAGAACTAAACAAAAAAGGGGATACAAAGGAAGGAATGTTTTGAATCTGTATATACAGAATAGTTAGGATAGATATGCAACTACTTTCACTTAATTCAGTGAGAAGAAAGATTTGTATTAATAGTGTTTGGACAGGATATCTTGTCTGCATCTCGTACTATGGATAACCACTAAGAAGATAACAATACACAATGTATTAATTATTGAAACTGTCCTATTAATAAATTTTGAAACTGTCTCATTGCTATTTGTTTCTCAATAAAATAAAATTTTAAAAAATATGGACAAGAAATGTTCAAGTTTTTTTGTGCTTTTCAGTTGTTAATTTTCTTGCTTTATGAATATAATACACACTTCTTTGAATACAGTGATTAAAAATTTTTCATAATTTTCAAAAGGTTTTCCTCTTTTTGCTATGAAGTGTTTACATTGCATAATATAATTACATTTCTACTGCAGACTTGTTGCATGCATGGAGCACATCCTAATTCTTTTTTACCCCCTTTAATATTTTCCTCATCCTCCCCTTCTATCCTGAACCCTTTTCACCTTGAGAAAGAGCTATCACCATGCTTTCTATTACTTATCTTTGTTTTGCTTTTTATTTATGTTTTGGGTTTCTCACATAAGAAAAACTATGCAGTATTTAAACTTGTATGTCTGATTTATTTGAAATAATATTGAAGTCTCAAGATACGTCAATTTGTCTGCAGATGACTCGTTTATCCTTTATGTCAGAGTATTGCATTTTGTGTAAATACAATATTATGATATATCATTTTGTCTCTTCATGACATTTGTTTCATATTTCATTTTTTCATATTATTTTTCTGATCCTTCCCCATTGACCTTATTTTAATTATTTATAATTTTATTCATTTATTCTTATTTTACAGCAAGTAAATCTAATTTAAAAAACATTAGAAATGATAGAATTTCAAAATCAAGATTATATGAATTGAGCAATATTTACTATAGTGGATATTGTTGTTTTCAAAGTAGTCCAGATTGCCACATATAAGCATGTAAAATTTGTCAAAAATATTAAGTATTAACTGCTTCTTTCAATAAATCAATAGAAACTAGCAGTACAATTACTTATCTATCATATATGTGTGTGTGTGTGTGTGTGTTTTGTTTTATTTTCCTTCATTTTTTCTATTCTCTTTTTCCTCATCCCAGATATTATTTGACTTTCACAATATTTATTGCACTTTTCAGATTTTACTCTTGCAGTTTCTTACACTAGGGCAGTAATTTAATGTTTACACATGTAGGTCTAATTTATTTCACTTATGAGTATGGTCTAATTGTATCCATTTACCTATAATAGCCTCAAATTTATCTTTCTTTACAGCTGAATAATACCCCATTGAATAAAAATACAACATGTATTTATCCATTCCTGAATTGATGGGCATTTGGGTTGTTTCCATGATTTAGCTGTGACAAATTGTGCTGCTCTAAATGTGAGTACACATACATTGCTGTGACATGATGTTTTTGGTTCTTCTGGAAAAATACCCAG
>NW_004524823.1:1987118-2005008 GCF_000260255.1 Octodon degus
TGAGCTCAGGACCAACATCCAATTCTCACACAGGAGAAGACTGAGTGGCACCTAGCCCAGGTAGCAAGGAGATTTTTAAAAAAAAAATCACATAACTATGGGGTCTTTCACAGTTTAGAGATATGTACAACTTGCCCATGTGGGGGCTTGTTGAGCAAGTTGTTTTTACAAGATACATCTTTTTTTTTCCATAAATTTATTGAGAAACAAATAGCAATGAGCCAGTTTCAAACCAAACTGGTAGGACAGTTTCAATAATTAACACATTGTATACATTCTTTTCTCTGTATTTTTTGAGACAAGTCCTTGCTATGTAGTTCAGGCTGCCCTTGATCTCACTCTGTAGCCCAGGCCAGTCTCAAATCAAAAATGATCCTCCTAGCTCAACCTTCTGTGTGCTAGTATTACAGGCATGTGCCTCCATACCTGACTCTAATCCCAGCTTATTAATGAATCTCCACACTTATTTCCACAGTGGTTCTACAAGTGTACACTTCCACCAACAGTGTAGAAGTGTTCCCTGATCTATACTACACATGAAGCATTTATTATTGGTTTATTTCTTGATAATAACTATGCTTTCTGGAGTGACATGAAATATCAGTGTTGTTTTAATATCTTTCTCAAATGACTAATGAAGTTGAACATTTTTTCGTATATTTATTTTTCACTTGTATTTCCCTTGTACTTTTATTTGTGTGTATTCATTTCAGATGTCCATTTTTTGATTGGATCTTTGAATTTAGGGACCTAATATTTTTAATTCTTTAAATGTTCTAGAGAAGTCCTTTGTCTGATGGACAGTTGGCTAAAATTTTTCCCACTTCATGAGTTTTCTTTTTATTCTGTTGATGATTTCTTTTGATATACAAAACTTTTTAAAAAGGTAAGATCCCAGTTATTGATACTTTGAAGTGTTTCTCATGAAATTTGTTCATTGTTCATGAACTCTCTTCCTACTGCTGTTTTAAAATTTCTGCCTATTTTCTATTCTAGTAGATTTAGTGTTTCTGTTTTAATTTTTAAAACTTTGCTATATTATTGGAGTTAGTATATGATGATATACATAACTGAAGTTCAGTAAAACAGACTAGAAGATACAAGCACAACAACATACACTCAGCCACCTTATCTTTGACAAAGGGACTAAGCATGTTCACTGAAAGAAAGACAGCCTATTTAATAAATGGTCCACAATGACCCTTGAGTATTTACTAATATTAATAAGTAAAGTGTCTTTCAGTATTTGTACAGATGACTGTCATTGGATTTTATTGTGATTTTTTTGTTTTTGTTTTGTTTTGTTTTTTATTTATTTTTTATTTTTTGGTGGAACCAGGGATTGAACTCAGGCCCTTGTGCTTGCCAGTGAAGCACTTATTCCACTGAGCCATCTCCCTGACCCCCTTATTGTGATATTTTTATAAAGCTCATTTTTATAGGATAACTATGTGTTCTGTATAAATTTTCCATATAATATGTTAGATAAGATGTCTAAGAGAATGCGTGTACAGTGAAGTGAACAACTAAATTTATAACTGTACTATTTCTAGAGTACAGTGAACTTGTGATATGCCGTTCTTTAATATTTTAGAGGAGAAAAAAAAGAAAGACTATTTCTCTATAAATTAAAATAATGCTGATATTCTATCTCACTCCAGAAAAAATAGCTACCACCACAAAATCTACCAACAATAAATGCTGGTGAAGTTGTAGAGAAAACCTTTCTCCACTGTTAGTGGGATTGTAAATAATAAAATCACCGTGCAAACCATTACAGAGTGCAGAAATCTGTGGACTCAGAGAACACAGGAATGAGGTTTTCCTATTGCCATTCAAGACTTTTGGAAGACTCTAGGCAGCCTGTGGAACTCTGAGAAGCTCTGACCTTAGACCCCTGTGCACAGGTGTGAAGCTTGTAATGGTGCCAGTTAAACCTTTTAAGAAGTTAGGAGGACCCTGAGTGGTTGGCAGGACTCTGGAAAGCTGAGATCTATGGGCCAAGCATGAATACATGTGGAACTTTCCTGGAAACAAGTCAACCCATTTAAGAATTTAGCAGGACTCTGGATGGCTTGCAGGACTCTGGTGAGCTGTGTTTCTTTGCCTCACAGCACAAATGTGTGGAGCTTGTGCTGGCACTGATTCAACCTTATGAGAACTTTGGAGGACGCTGGACCACACATGGAATCCTGGTGAATCCAGTCAACATCGACCACCTACACTGAATCTTTGTTGAGTATTGGCCAGTCACACACACTAGTGGTGAGAGCCTTGGTGAGTCCTAACCTGCTCCCCGCTGTAAGTGGAAACCTTACTGGCACATGCCTCACCACTCTCCCAACACTGCTAAGTCTGAATGATTGATGATTACTAAGAGCTTCAAAAATGTCAAAACACAGGAGCAAAAGGAAATCTCAATCCTCTATCCCACTGTGAAAAAATGCAGGAGACAAAGACATACAAGAACTTGGAAATGACACACTTGGAATATCTGAAATGACAGCAATTGAAGTAAAGAGACAAGTCCATCCGGCTGTAGAAGAAATAAGATCAGAAATAATCTCAGGTAAAAAAAGAAATGAAAACAATGAAAGAATTGTTCAGCATGGATAAGAAGATATATATTAAAAAGTAGAGGAGAATAGAAAAATGACAGAAACACTGAATGAGCAATACAGGAAAGAATTACAATGTATGAAGAAGATTCAAACAGGTATCCAGGAAACAAGAAACTCCACTGAAAGCTGTCAAAACCACTTGAATGAAACTAAGATAGACTTTCAGACCTTGAAGACAGTAGTGTGGTTAATGAATGTGAAAGAAAAGATCTCTTAAAACTAAAAGGAACCAGGAAATAACAATTCTGCAGCTAGAAGATGACACAAAGAAAAATAATATAAGAATAATAAATATCAATGAAGTAGCAGGAGACAGCACAAATGACATAAAAAGACTATTAACGGAAGTACTAGCAGAAAATTTTCTAAACATGAGAAAATAACCTGACATCCAATAAGTGAGGCATATAGAACTCCAAATAGTCATAATCAAAATCAATCAACACCTAGACACAAAATAACTAAAGATGTCAGGAACTGAACAAAAGAATGGACATTAAAAATTGCTAGAGAGAAGAAACAGATCACCTATAATGGAAAGCCAATCAGAATCATGGCAGATTTCTCAATACAAACCATCAAATCCAGAAGAGCTTGGAGTGAAGTATTTCAGGTCCTAAAAGAAAATAAGTTCCAACTCAGATTGAAGTACACTGCAAAATCCTCTGTCAAATTTCATGGAGAGATAAGATCCTTCTATGACAAAGAACAACTGAAGAAATTCATGATCACTTAACCAACCTTACAAAGAGAACTGACATCTTCTACTAAAAGACAGAGTGACTATGCCTTCAACAACAACAGAAAGGAGCTCACAAACACAGCAAGTAATTAAAAAGAGGGAAAAATATACAGAAACCACATTGGGAATAAACATGACAAAGATAAATCAGTACATATCACCACCATCAATGTAAATGGCCACAATTCACGAATCAAAAGAAATAGACTAGAAGAGTAGATTAAGAAACAGAATCCAACAATACGCTGCATAGAAGAAACACAATTAATTCAAAAAGAAACTTACAGACTAAAAGTCAAAAGATGGAAAACAATTCTCTATTCCACAGGAAATCAGAAAAAATAAAGATAGCTTTTCTGGTTGCTGACAATATCAACTTCAAACCAAAAATCACTCAAAGAGATAAAGAATGTCACATACTTGTTAAGGGAAAACTGAAAGAGGAAGAGCTAACCATTACAAATATTCATGCATCCCATGTAAGAGCATCCACCTACATAAGACAAATTTAACAGACACAAAAAATCAAATGAGCAATAATACAATTGTAATGGGGGACTTTATCAAGCCACTGTCACTAAGAGATAGATCAACTAGGCAAAAAATCAGCAAAGACATAACAGAACTAAACTTGTGAAGAAATTGCCTTGGTAGACCTTTACAGTGTTTCATCCAGCAACAAAAGAATACACATTCTTTTCAGCTGCACATGGGATGTTCTCTGTTGCAGAATGATTAGAGCCATGAGAAGAATGACAGCAAGACTGGATGAATATCGTTTCAGAGGTCTCACTTGAGATTTGTCTCTCTATAAGTGAGCCACCAGCCAGGGAAACTTCTCACATTTATTGAGGGCTACAAACAGGCTAAGAAATGTCCATAAATAATTTGGTATAAACAAACTGCTACCTATACTGCCTTCTGGCATTCACCAAACTCCATGCTTTCAAATCATTAGTTGGTAACTTTCCAGGTAGAAGAAACAAAAACAAACAGGGAACCATCTCTAGGAATCTGTTACTACCTTGTCTCCAGCTTGCTGGAATTACAAAGTAAAGCCCATGTCCTGATGAATTCATAGCATAATTATACAAGTAATTTAGAGATGATTTAGTTTCAACTTTTCCAAATTCTTCAGTGAAATTGAAAGGGAAGCAATTCTCCCAAACTCATTGCTGGAGGCAAGTATTACTCTGACTCCAAAACCAAAGATTCAACTAAAAAACAAACAAAAAAAAAATACCCAAAAACTGCACATTAGTCTCTCTAATGAATATAGATGCAAGCATCCTCAATAAAATACTAGCAGAACACAGAAAATCATTAAGAAACTCATACGTCACTACCAGTGAGATTCATTCCAGGAATGCAGGGATGGTTCAACATATGCAAATCCATAAATGTAATACTCTTCTCAATAGATGCAGAAAAAGGTAATGGCAAAGTTCAACACTTATTCATCATGAAGTCATACAGAGAATTGGGATAGTGGCCTATATCTCAACAAAATAAAAGTCATCTATCAGAAACCAACAGCCAACATCCTACTAAATTTTCAAAAAGTAAAGGCCCTACTTTTAAAATCAGGAATAAGACAAGGGTATCCACTGTCTCCACTCCTATTCAATATAGTATTGGGTAAATTAGCCAGAGAAATTAGAAAAGAAAAAAAATAAAAAGGAATAAGGCTGGGAAGAGAAGAAGTGAAGCTATCATTATTTGCAGATGGCATGATATTCCACATAGAGGATCCTGAAAACTCCTAGAGTCTTGTGGATTTAATCACCAAATTTATCAGTGTAGCAGAATCAAAGAAAACACCCCAAAATCAGTAGCAGTTTTGTACACAAATAATGAATGCACTGAGAGAGAAATTAGGGAAACCACACCTTTCACAATAACATCCTCCCCAAAAAAGAAGAAAGAAATATTTAGGAATGAATCTCACAAAGGAAGTAAAAGATTCATATGGTCAAAATTATGATACTCTGAGAAAGATATTGAAGAGGATTTAAGAAAATGGAAAGATATTCCATGCTCCTTGATAGGAAAAACCAACGTTGTGAAAATGGCCATTCTCCCAAAATTGTTGTACAGATTAAATGCAATTCTGATTAAAATACCATTAATATATTTCACAGAACCGGAGAAAACTTTACTCAAATTCATTTCGAACCAGCAGAGATCCCAAATATCAAAAGCAATCCTGGGTAACAAAAGAAAGGCAGGAGATATTCTAAACCCTGACCTGAAATTGTACTACAAAACTACTGTAAGGAAATCTTTATGGTACTGGCATAGAAACTGATCTGAGGATGACTGGAACAGATTAGAAGAAGCAGACACAACTGCAAACACATACAGCTACCTTATCCTTTACAAAGGGCCCAAACGTGTTCATTAGAAGAAAGATAGCCTCTTTAATAGATGGAGCTGGAAAAACTGAGTTTCTACTTTTCAAAGGCTAAAATTAGACCCACGTCTTTCACCATAGCCTAAACTACAGTCAAAATGGATCAAAGATTTAAATAGTAAAGAGAAACCCTAAATCTTCTGGAGGAAAATATAGGTAGAAATCCTAAAGACATAAGGGTAGGTAGAGAGTTCATGAACAGAAACCAAACTGCATGCAAAATACTTTAAAGAATAAACAACTGGGATCTGATCTTTTTGCAAACTTTCTGCACTTCTAAGGAAATCTCCAGAGTAAGAAGAAAACCAACAAACTGGGAAAAAATTATAGCCAGTGTGTCCTCCTTCAAAGGCCTTTTAACTAGAACATACAAAGAAATAGAAAAAAAATCAGACTCCCCAGTTTCAAAGACCAAATCAGGAAATGGGCATCTAAGATGAATATATACTTTTCAGATGAAATAAAAATTGCAAGTAAATATGTGAAAAAAAATATTCAACATTACTGTTCATTTGAGAAGTGTACATTAACACAACTATGAGATACAATCCCATTCCATCAATAAATCAGCCAATAACAAATGCTAGAGGGGCTGTGTGGAAAAAGGAACTTCTCTCCATAGTTGGTGGGAGTGCAGACTGGTACAACCATGATGGAAATCAGTGTGGAACTTCCTTATAAAGCTAGGATTGGCAATTTCAGCCAAGCCAACTATGCCCCTTTAGGGTATTATTCCAGAAGAACAGAAAATATTATACGACAGTCATATATGTGCACCCATGTTTATAGCAGTGCAATATGTCATAAATAAATCCTGGAAACAACCCAGATAGCCATTAATTGAGGAATGAATAAAAAAGATGTGGTATTCTACACAATGGAGTATTATTCAGTTATAAAACAGGATAAATTTGAGATTTTTGTCAATAAATGGATGTAACTAGAGAACATACTCTTAAGTGAAATAAACCAGACCCACATGTGCAATCATCATATTGTCTCCTTAGTGTGAGAACCTGAAGGAGAAAATGGAATCTAAAGGGTACAATAGATTCTGAGAAAGGAGAATGAACTTATCCAAAAGGAAGGAGTTATTGAGTTGTAAAGTACAGGAGAGGGAGTGGGAGAAAAAGATATATCTATGTATGTAAAGGGGATGGTTTGGACGAACGCACTGTGGACTTTTGCTGGTCTATGGAAAGGAGCACTTAATGCTTAATTTTCTTTGTCTCCTTTTTTCAATGGTTTCTCCTCTTAATTTCTTACATATTTACTTATTTGTTTATTTCTTGTCCCAATTTTGCATGCATGTATGTGGTCCCTTGAATAACTGGGTGGAAGAAAACACTATACATTACAACAGATACTATGAAATTCATCTTACGTTATTAAACAAAATTCTGTATCACTTGTAATTTTTCTGTTTCAATACTATTTTGAACGCTTTTTATAAAATAAAAAAAAATCCATGTGGAGATTCTTCAGAAAACTACATATAGAAATTACATTTGACTCAAATGTTTATCTTTTTGGTATTTTCCCAGATGTGTTAATGACATCATTCCACAGTGATATATGCATGTGCAAGTTCACAGCCATTCAATTCATAATAACTGTATGTCCATCAAAAAATGAATTGTGGACCACCCAAATAGCTCAACAGATTAAAGTGCCTGCTTATGCAGAAGCAGCAGCCAGGTGTTCCATCACTGCATGCCCTGTCATCCCTGCCCCCAGGGCACGCTGAGAGGGCAATTGACACTGGGTGTGGTGGTGCACACCCAGGTCTTGGCAGGGTGAACACAGGAAGATCCGATCTCTATGAGTCCGATCTCCACAGTGAGACCCTGTAGACCCTGTAGAAGCTTCTACTAAAAAGTACAAAAATAAAAAGAGATGAATGGATAAAGAAAAGGTTGTACTTATACATGATGAAATACTATTTTGCCTTAAAGAAGAATAATGTCAAGTCATTTGTAGGAATCTGAATGCACCTTGTGATTACCATTTTAAGTGAGGTGACTAAAATATACAAGCTTAAATATCACATGGTTTCTCTTATATGAAACAGATACTAGAAAAAATAATGATAGAAAGGTTGGTATTTTAATCCAGCACAAGTAATGTGTCTGAAAATATGTGATGTTTAATAAAATTCTCTTACATATTCTTTGCTCTATTAGCATTGCTTTCAATTTAATTATATGATAATTAGTTGTATAAGGTCTTCTAAGATACATAAATGAATCTGATGTTGGAAAAAGAAAAAAAGGAGATGGAGGGAAGGGAAAAAAAGAATTGAAATGTTTATGCACAGTTAGCTATTTTCCACATTGAATCCAATCATATGTATTACAATCATATACTATTAAATGCTAAAAGTACAATAAATCATGCCCACATGTGTAAACATTGTATTGTCTCTCTAGTGTAAGAACCTGAAAGAGTAAATAAAATCTGAAAGGTACAATAAAAAACATGAAAGGGAAAGTATTTGTTCAAAAGGATGGGACAACTGAGATGAAGGAAAGGAGAAAAGGAAGAAGAATGAGAAAAAGAAATATATATGCATATACACAGGATAGCTTGGATAATTGTACTGCTGATTTCTATTGGTTTATTGAAAGGGGAAGTCAATGCTTAATTCTTTTCTCTCTACTTTGGATTTTTTGACCCATTTTGCATGCTTCTCTCTTCTAATCTGAACAACTAATCTGAAGACAATAATATCCAATATAGCAACCATTGTTGAATTTCTCTCATTTTGTTTAGTGAAATTCTGTATCATTTCTAATTTTTTACTTTTTTCTATTTAAAAAATATTACATTGAGTAGGCAGAAACTAAATTGACATGAGATAAAATAACCAGGTCTTTTCTATAAAAAAAATTATCTCTATTGTATCTTGGATTTATGACTAAGACCTCTAGAATAAAAGATAAATTAATAAATGAAAAGCATAACATTTTAATTTTTAGCTTTTCATTCCATGAAAACTTTCATAAGAAAACAAGGACTTATAAAAGGAAGTGTTACTTTGAACATGGTTTTTAAATAGTAGCTTTAGTGAAGAATTAAGAGCCCCAAAGAAAGAGTATGAGGACAAGATATGATGTAATGATGATAACCTTGGAGGGATGTAATGTGGCCTATTTGTTCTGTTTCTTTCCTGTGACCCTTTGTTCTTTTGTTTGGTAGCATAGCACATCTCATCTAGGATTTTATAGCCTATTATGGGGTAGAAGGACAGAAAAACGGTTAAAACAACCTTCTAGCTTTATGTTTTTCTGAAATTCCTTCAGTTTAAGCTATTCATATGCCAAGATACTATCATTTAAAAAACATCTGCTAAAACATATCACTATCATAAAAATAGTAATATAAGTCATACTAGTGTTTGCCTCAAATGCATAATTTTAAAATATGGCTGATAAGATTACCATGAAAAATATTTGAGTTGAGCTCTATGTTCTACAATGGATGGACCCTTTCCAGAAAATCTGGATATCTTCCTTGACATTAAATTTGTTAATATTATTACAGTAATATGAAATCTATATTTAGAAAAATGAAAAATTTTCCAATAGTGAGATACATGTATTTTTTAATATTGTACCTTTTTTCTATGTAACAAAGACAATTTTTTGATCCTGTGCTGGCTTTTGATAATCTGAGTCTTTAATTATGGTTCCCTAAAATTTTTCATCATTTTTCATGAATTTAAGTGTAAGAGTCAAATAAATGTTACAAAATGTCCTTTCAAATATTATACAAGAAAGATCACATAAATATTACAATCAATATTCAAGCCCACTTATTTCAGTTGAGTTTTATCGTTAGAATGGAGAGTACTCAACTTGTCCTTACAAAGGTATAATTGGAAGCTTGGTACAGCAGTCTGTGCCTGTGATTACAGCAATGTGGGAAGCTGAGGTGGGACAACTTCATTTTTGAATCCAGTGGGGGAAACTGATCAGCTTACTTTATTATTAACACTGAAAAACATGTAAAAACTGATAAAGAAAAAAGCAGAAACGGAAATAGATCCAATCGGAATGATGTATTTCTGCTCGCTTTTGCGCTGTTAAATTGTGGACTATTTCTGTTCATATATTGTACGACAGCTTATATTTTTTTCTTTTCCAGAATTGGCATGTATAAAATTGGAAGTTTAGTTTATTCCATTAAAACACAATAGTCCCTGGCACTGAATTTCTTTAAGAAATAAATGGAAAAGGAAAAGGAAGAAGCATGAAGAAGATAGATTGATGCCAGGAAAAGTAAAATGTTCATTTCCGCAAAAGCATGTGAAAGTGATAGAAAACCCAATAGTTGGTAGTTGATATAATGTAAAGGAAATTTAATAATAAAATAAGTGTGACTACCCCCTGTCTATGTGAATCTTCAAGGATTTGCTCTGTGTCTTACCTATGTCCTCTGTTTGTAAAGACAAATCTGCCCCATCACTCTCCTATTCACTAGGTGTCATCAGAACCCTCAGAGGCAGCCTTTGTTGTCACTGACAGATATACTATTGTCTTTTATAAGATCTTTTGATAGGCTTTTTTCTAATTTGTAGCCTAAGTCTATAGCTTCTTTTTGTTTGTCTTTAGAAAGCTGCTGAACAAAAATCTTTTTACTCTCTCTTTTTTCTTTCTGCCTTTGTTTTCCACTGACCTCTACTTAGCCTGATATTTTACATAATTATGTGACAGATTCCATGGGTTTGCAAATGTCTCTCTTACTCTCTCAGAATTACTTATCTTTCCTAACCCATTCACCTTAGTAACTCTATTTTCACAATGAACATTAAGACAATGTTCTAAGATAACTTTCAGATAAAAGGTAAAATTGACTGTTTTGCCTCTTAATTCTCATGAGGTGCCTTTTTCCTCATATGCTATCTTATAGTTAGCTCTTAACAAATAAACTATTTGTGAAAACCTTGTAAGCCAATTGTTTCTATTTAATTTGTAGGCATCTTAGCTTCCAGTTTTGGATCTGTAATCAAACTATTGCTGCTATTCCAGATCACCTTTTAAAATAGTTCAGCTTTTCTTGGAATCACCGTGATGATTATGTTTTAATTTAGAGATTTGTAACTAAGTCTTTTCACAACTGTCACTGGAGTTGTGATTAAAATCTTCACTATTCAAAACATTTGTGTTAACCAGTGATGGCAGTAAATATCTATAAATTCTAACATTCTTGAGACAGGTGATTGGAGCATGGCCAGCTGGCTGGGCAACTTGGAATAACCTTTAAATCAGAGATCCAGAAGACCTGAGCCCAGGCTCTGCAACTGGAACCTATCAGAATGGGTTATCTTCAACTCTTCTCACAAGTAGGTTTCTGATAGGCTGACCTAGAGAAGTCAGTCTCAGCAATGGGATGTAAGCAGCTGTCATTAAGTTCTTGGCCACTGTGTTTTCTCTTTCCTAGTAGCCCACACTTACTCTGGAGAACATACTTTTTTTTCCTACTTTTAATAATTCCACACTCTGCAAAACATATTGTTTTCCTGTCTTCAGTAAATATCAAAACTTGCTGCCTCTTGTGTTGTCTTGACAAATCCTTTGATTTGAATAGCAAGAACCTAGATGAGAATCTATCTCTAGAGGTAGTCTCTAGCATCCTAAATGACCTGATAGTGTACTGAGGGTTTGAGGCATGAAGATCCCAAGTGGGAACCCAGCCTAGGCTGCTTAGTGTGATCCTCTAGCTGAAAACAAAACAAACACACAAATGAACAAATAAAAAGGATGCGAAAGTATGTCATGGCCCTGGGTTCAAACCCTAGCATTGAAAACAGAACAAAACAGAAAACCAAAACCAAAACCAATTTACATTAAATTCTATATATTATAATTTCTTATGTTGTTTTAAAAATCATGTAATCATTTTAATCTCATACTGAAATTTTTAAAGTTGGTCATCCCATTTTTAAAAGACTAACATATTCCTCTTTAAAATCCATTACCTCAAATAAAGGTAGTTTGTTTTAATCCATGCAAGCTGTTTTTAAAAATATATCATATGCGGGGTAAGTTATAAATTGCAGAAGTTAATCACACTGAGGTCTGGAGGCTGGAAAGCCCTAGATCACCAGGCTGCTAGTTTAGTTTTCTGATGAGGGCTTATTTTCTGGTTCATAAACAGCACCTCTTTACAATGGTCTTAATACAAGCATCCTCCAAATGACACAGGGAGAAAAACTGATCTCCCAACTCAAAAGGTACCTGGGACAAGTTCGTTTTCTATAGAACCAAAGAACGAATTTTAGGAACAAATGGAAGTTATTACCAGAATATATTTATTGAGGAAAAGAAAGCTGTCCAAAAGAGGGACAGGAGGAGGGCCTGAATGGGTTGTCTCTGGGAAACTATCTCTTCCAAGCACCTTTGTAGAGGAAAACCATGTGGTGAGGTGGGTCTAAGGTGGTGGAGAAGATCTGGCAACTTGCTTATGTGGGCATGAGGTGGGACAAAACTATGATCAACCAATGAGATTACAAGCACCACTGCTCAGGTAAAATTGATTGAGCCCAAATCAGGAAGTGAGTCACATAGGAAGCGGGCCTCAATATGGGACTGGGCCTCTTCCTGTTGGGGGTTGGGCTAATGTCTATTTGGGCTTTTTCAAGGTGATTGATACCTATTTGGAATCTCAATCCCTCATGCCTATCCCTAGGGAAGTATATAGCTCTATGTTTCCTCCTTTATCTTGGTCTTGAGGTGTGGCCCATATGGGAGTGTCTGTTTCTTCCAAGTTTCAAAGTTACCTTGTCTTCCATTTTGTCTCCTTGAGGGCCTGGCAATGTCTGACAGCCTATAATATTTCTATCTAATTCAATTGCCTACAACAGTTTCACCTAGTAAAAATGGTGTAGGGGAAAGAAATACCCAGTCTTGATATAGGGGGATGAAACTCCCAACCTGAAAGGTAGTGTTCTCTAAAGCCAAAGAATGAATTTTAGGAACGTGGAAGTTACGAACATAATATATTTGTTGAGAGAATGTTTCTCTCTGAGAGAGGAACAGACGTGAACCCCAGTGGGTTGCAAATGAATCTACCTTTTCCAGAGATTTTCTAATTATTTTAAATTTTTTATTTTTTAATTTTTAAAAATATTTTATTTATTTGGTACAAGGGATCCATACACACAGCTCAGACTCATAGTGTTCCTCTATCTTAGGCTCCCCAGTGCTGAGATTACAGGCGTGCACCACCATGCTCAGTTTATGTGGCCGGCTTGGCAGACAGGCTTTTAGACCACCTAGTAGAATAAAACTGTGAGGTGAGATGAGCCTAAGGTGGAAAACATGGGAACACATATGATGTGGAACAAAACTATGGTCCACCAAAGATTACAAGTGTAATTGCCTGGGTAAAATTGTTTAAATTAGAATCAGATAGGGAAGTGAGTCATGTAGCAAAGGGACTTGAATACAGAATAGGGGCTTTTCTGTTGGGTGTTGGGTTAGTGACTCTTTCTAGATCTTTCAAGGCGGTACCTATTTAGAATATTAGTCTCTGATTCCCATCCCTAAGGAGGTATTTGGCTGCAGTTGCTTATTCTTTTGTCTTGAGGTTGAGCTCACAGTGGGAGTGTCTGTTTCTTCCAAAGTTGCAAGGTCATTTTGTCTTCCATATTGGATTTTTGAGGCCCTAGCCCTGTCGAACTGACTATACTATTTCTCTCTAAATTAGCTGCCTACAACACAGAGATCCAACCAAGTTGTGATGAATTCCAGGCACTGACCTGAGAGGGCGGGTCTTTAACGACTGCTAGAGCACTCTGGGGACAAAGGTCCATGAGCATCCACATCTGGACCCTCAGCCCTCACCTCACTCAGGGCAACTTCTTTCCTTTAATTCCTTACTGGTGCTGAGTTAGCAAGCCCGGCTGGCTGCTCATGCAAATGCAGCAGTGCAGTGCACCCTCCTGGAGGCAGCAGTGGTGCTTGAGGGAGCTTCTTCCTTACCCAAATAAGAAGCTCAGGTAAGATCTCCTTTGTGTTTTCTAGTCAGCCTGTAAGCTGCATGCGGGAGAGAAAAATGACTCTTGTTTCAAAAGAGAGATTGAAAAGATGGAAACAAACACAGTAGCATGTATATTTCATATGCAGTAGACACCCAGGTAATGAGTAATTTTCAATTAATTCTGGCTTTCAACTTCCATAGGATCCTTAACAAAGTAAAACATGTTTCTAGAGGGCATTCCTTTAATCTTGATGATAGAGGTAGTGATGCTGAGGTATAATCAAGGAAAAAAAAGACAGGTAGAGAGATGAGGAAATAAAGATTTTAAAAATTCTAATTTAAGAAAAGTACAGGAGCTTCAGAACACACACACACACACACACACACACACACACACACATTTTTTTCTCTCTCCTCTTCCACATCATTGTAAATCCGAGCAATTCCCTGTCATCTACAAATAGGTTTGTGCATTGTCCTTTAACATACAAATAGCCCTTTTTCATCTGTGAATAAACTACCTTTTTCACCTATACTTTAGGATCTTCCATGGAATTGACCATTCATTATCTTGCTATGGAAGGGCCAAGCCCTCCCATCCACTAATCAAGACTAAGACGTTTTTATTATTACAGGATCTACAGGGTCGCACTACATAGATCAGACTCGTGATCCACCTGTGTTCAGCCTCCCAAGCACTGGGATTACAGGTGCGCACCACCCAGTCTCCATGGCCCTCTCAGTGTGCCCTGGGGGCAGGGCCATCACAGCAACCCAGGGATTAAACCCTGGCAGCTGTGTCTGCCTAAGCAGTCACTGTAATCCACTGAGCTCTTTGGCCCGCCCAAGATTGAGATTATAGTTTATCAAATTCAATAGATTTCCATACCCAAAATATATAATTTCCCAGTTCTCAGCCTGAATGTGTCTTTTTCTCCATACTCCTCTGTGCACCTTGTATCTGTGTATTATTTCCTTGTTTGTTATTAATGCATTCAGAACATTCTTCTTCTGCAATGAGTCCATGAAGCCACAAGCTTATTCAACCAAAAAAAAAAGAATTAAAATTACTATTTCAGTCTTTGAGAGTTCCAGACCTCGCCTGGTGATCATATTGTTGCTGAGATAGATAGAAATATTAGGCCATCAGACAGGGCTAGGCCTTCAAAGGAGAAAGTATAAAAGACAGGACCCTGCATCTGCGGGAGAGACAGACACTCCCACTGTGGGCCAGACTTCAAGACAAAAGATGAAATAAATGCAGCCACAGACTTCCCTAGGGATGGGCTTCAGGGCTTGATACTCTAAATAGGTATCAGTCACCTGGAAAACACTAGGAGTCACTGACCTAACCCCTGCAGGAAAAGCCATTTTCTGTATTCATATCTAATTGCCAGTTGCTTCTGCATTTGGTCCTGATTAAAGCAATTTTACCTGACTAATTTTGTTGGTGTTGTCCCACCTCAAGTAGCAGTTCCCATGTTTTCCACTTTGGACCTGCTTCACCTCATGGTTTCACTCTATAAAAATCCCTAGCAAAGACAGATTCCTTGGTAACTCACTGGGATTGATTTCTATCCATCTCTGGGACAGAAGCTTTCTTTCCCTCAATAAATATGCTCTGCTCTTAACCTCCATTGTTCATAAAATTTATTCTTCAGTTTTGATAGGTCTTAGATGGTGTTGCAGCAGAGAAACAGGAAGAAGGAAAAAGAGAAAGGGGCCTTATTATTATTTTTTATTTTATTTTATTTGCAGAACCAGGAATTGAACTCAGGCCCTTGTGCTTGCCAGAGAAGCATTTATCCACTGAGCCATCTCCCCAGCCCCTGGGCTTTATTATCTTGGAGTACAAGAAGAGAATCTGGAGAAGATATGGAATTCTCTGGATTGGAACAAAGAGAGACTGAGGCTTTTAAGGCCTTTTGCTGGGGGTAGAGCTTGAGGGGGATGTTTAGATACACCTGAGGAGCTGATTGGGGTCTTTCCTGAGATGTCAGGAAAGATGAAAGGAACTTGCACCCTGGGCTGAGTTGGAGAAGAAGGGGAGAAGTGGTCTCTGTGAAGACAAGCTATTGTTTTAAAGGCTTCAGTCATATTAGATGACCACGGTAGTAATTCAGCAATTCATACGAGGGCCATGGCCTATCAAATTGCAGAGAACATGAACTCATCTCGGGTATCAATCAGGTTGGGGGTTTCATTCCCCCCTATAGTTATACCTTTTGTCTTTGAACTCTGTTTCCTACTTAGATAATAAAAGACAGAGGACTTTCCTGTATCCGTTTCTTAATTGCCTTCAGTTCAAATACCATTCTTATTTTGGGAAGTCATATTCTAGTGTCCTATCTGATGTTTTTATCCTAAGATACATTTTTTTAAAATCAACTCTGGAGTGAAGGTGACCCTCAAAAATGTTAGAGAAAAGTATGCATTACAAACCTTTATGCTGTTGTTTATCATATCAGTACATGAAATGTTCTACTGTTACTCACCTTTTTAGTGAACTTGAACCCATTGCATGGTTCTTGTTTTCAAATTTGATATATTTAGACACTTAAAGATATTAGGGGTCAGGGAGATAGCTCAGTGAAATAAGTACTTGGCTGGCAAGCACAAGATCCTGAGTTTGATCCCTAGAACCACCAAAAAACAAAAAACAAACAAACCAAAAAATGATATTTAATGAGATTTGATAATTAATCAAGACCGTATGTGAAAATTTAAGTTTTCATATTTATTTTATTTTTAAACATATGTTTATATGAATGTGCATACACTTAGTTTTAAATTTATACTAAAATACTTAAGGTTTTTAAACTGATATAAATAGCATGATTTGGATAATAATATTTTTAGAGTTCGCTAAAGAACAAATCCAGTTGCACAGCAAAAAATTTACAAACAATCATAGTTTTCAGCATCACAAAGCACATAGACAGTATGGTTCTTAACTAAAAAATTTTTGTCAACCTCTACTTTCATTTAGTAATTTACATCTAAAGCAGATTTATACTTCTCTTGCCAGGAATACAATAGTGTCTCTCTTGATTTGTGCACGCAAATATTTGTTAAATAAGGAAGTAAAGAATAAACATTTTTCAACTGAATATATATATGTATATGAAAGGAAAGGTAAACTGTTTTTTAAATTTAGAGACAGTCTCCCTCTGAAATCTTACAGACTAAAAATGCATGCCAGAGTATGCAGGATAGTTCTGCTTTATATTGCTTGCCCTACTATAACTATTAACAATATCTGGATTCACTCCCCAAAGTTTCTTGGTTTGGGAAATAAATTGGATAGTTCTACTTGCATTTCACATAGGTTATGCAATTGTACATAGGGGAGTGAAGATACAATAGAGAGATGCTTAGGTTGCTATTTTCTTATCTTTTCTGATTCAGAAAGTAAATGGCTTCAAAGTCTGAACTAAATGATTTTTTTCTATATGAATATAACAGTTTTCCTCAAAGGATTACTTTGTCAAAAACACCCAATGCAACAATTTTTACATGATTAGTTTACTTAAGGCAATAAATGGATACTAAAATTATGTATAGGATATTTGCTTATTTCTGATTTATTACTAAGGTAACTTGTTATCTTCTTTATTAATGAAATAAGGTATAAAACAGTGACTTATTTAAAGAATATTGTACACATAATAGTCTGATGAAAACTGTGGTCATTACAGATGTTTTCTAAGTATATCCAGCTTTTTTTCAGAGTATAAAAGCAGAGAATTTATGATGCTGTTCATGATTTGTCTTCCTTCCTCTCAAAGAGTTTAATTCAAGATTGTAATTTTAATAACCTGCTAATTAAGTGATTAATATAAACAGAATCCTTACTGTTCTTTATATGCCATGAGTGAAAACTACATTTTTATAGTAAGTTATGTCAGTGTAATCTATTAGTATAAAATAGCCTACCACAACTTATGTCACTCATTTAGACAATACCTATCAGGTACCTGTGAAAAGCAATGGCACTATTTACTTTCCAAGCTGCTCACTGTACGTCAGTCCCTCCAGCATCTAAGCCAAATGCTGAAGCCAAATGGCAATACCTCCCAGGGTTTTGATCACATGTCTGTAGCCCTAGAATCATTAAATAACACCATGGCC
>NW_004524823.1:2006423-2010070 GCF_000260255.1 Octodon degus
CTATAATAATAAGATACTATTTTTGGTCTCTGAGTTGGTTTAATGAATTATTGAACTGAAAGCATAGCAGAAATCTTAGGCTTCTAGGTTTTAAGAAAAGTAAATGGCCTGGATACCAACAAACTTGCAGTGGAAGTGATGACGCTCTTTAGGAGAGCCAGGCCTTAACCTGTGAATTTGTTCCATCTTTAAACAGTGTCAGAACTTCTTGCTAAACATGCTTCAAATTTAACAATATAAATATCATATATTTTTAACTCACCAATATAGATGAACATAATTAAGAATTGCTTACATCTTAAAAAGTTTTTTTTAATTTTTTTATATTTAATAATCAAGTATGTGTCCAGATAGTATATTTTCCTCATGATTTAATAAATAAACTTGTGAGAATAAACAAGCTTTTTCAACAGATTAAAGCATGTATAACTAAAATATGAGCAATAGAATAGAAAGGCAGATTGAGGAGGAAACCACATCAGACACTGTTTTTGAAGGATTGGAATAGCAAATGTAATTAGCTGACTCTTTGGACTATAAACTAGATCAGTGATTAGAGCCTCTCCTCTATATGTCTAGCCTATATTACTACATATACATATTTTGGTTTTGTTTTCCTTTTATGGAATATTCAAGGTCAAGTTAAAGTGAGGCCTCTGTTGATCAAAATTTACTTTCTGATATATCAAAGTGAGCTAAGTCTCAGGCATTGATTTTGGTGCCATGGTTAGAGCCTCTTAGCTCATTCTGTTCTTTCACTCTTGGATGTATCATCTTCCAGAATGGAGCCATGATCTATTAAGGAATTTATGGCTTTCTTTGGAATCATGGAAACATCCTGCTCTTTATTTACTCTCTTTCTAGCATGGTGTACATTGGTCAATTCCTGTCCTCTATGGTTCAACTATCTCTTTGCTCAGGAGATGGGATAACTCACCAAGTTTGTAGGATCCTGTAGAAAGATCACCTCATCTTCTGGGTTCTTGTTGACTTGAGAGGGCCAGACTCAAAATATTGGCTGCGCTCTTTCTTAATAGGCAACAAGAGACTCCACTTTCCTTTAACTCCATCTAAGAGATGATTACTTTCCACTTAAGAGATAATCACTTACGTTCACTTAAACTATAGATAAATCCACTCCCTCATCCATTCCTAATAGCTAGCCATAAACCCACGTAGAGAAAAAACAGGATCATAAAATAGGAACATACAATTAGAACAACTTGAGGAATAGGGTACACATTAAGCCACTCTGCCCGATGACAGGCAGATGACCAACAGTGTCTGGAAAAGTTAAACTTTGTGGTAATTTTGTAACATTCTTGTAAAATTCCTGAAAATGGGATAATGTGTTTACTATGGAAACATGAAAATTATATAACCTGGAGGAAAACTTCAAAGGGGACCAACATTTTGGAGGTCCTGACCCAAAGTCAGGGCATCAGTAGGTCACAATCAGAATAAAAGCTTTCTTTTTAATACACACGTGGTCTCTTTTGTGGAGGCTTACCTTTGCTCACTGTTATCTGCTGCTACATTCTTAGCCTAGTTATGTTTTGAGTTTTGCTCTCCCAAACTTCAGTTGTTGAACACTCAGCAAGAGAAGATTGGTTAGACCAGTGATATAGTATTTTCTCACCTAGAAACTGCTGATCTCCAAGTGATCATACACGTATGACCTACTGTAAAATTGCTAGTCTTCTGGGAGGCCCATAATATGATTCTCTCAGATGAAGGCTTCCATCTACTGGGTATCAACCAAATCAGCTCAAAGAAGCCAGATCAGTCATTGTCTATTTCCTAAAAACAATTGGATGGTTTTCTAAGAAGAAAGTCTAGAGACACATAGAACTATAGGTAGGAAAGTGTAGGATTAATATCTCATTAAGCTTACTAAAAATTAACAAAGCAACATTATCCACTCTAGCCAGACTCTAGCATTTAGTAAGGTAAAGGCTAATGAACTGAAGCAATTAGGAAGACAAAGGCAATGGACTCCAAGTCTGGAAAGTACTAGGCAGTGTGATTAATGTAAAAATTGAAACTTGCCTTTTAGTTAATGCTGAAGCCTAAACTACCAGCCCATACACCCTCTCCCAAAGAAAGTTAAGTTGAAAAACAAGCCAGGGAGCCAATCAGATTCTAGGAACCGACATGGGATAATGACCCCAATAAAAGTAAATAAAGACAGGAATTTATGAACAACTTCCTTTTGACTTCTCTCTACTCATGCAGAGCAGCTGTCTGTCATCTCTCTTCCTCCTTCCTCAACTTCAAATAAGTCATCATATTTTATTGTCTTATTTTATTTCATTTTTCTTTTTTTACTGAAGCTGGGTTTAGGATCACCTGGAGCTGCATGTTCTAGCGGAGCAGTGGAGTGATGTGGCAGAGTAATGGCTTGATTTCCACACCTTGACATTCCAGGGTGTCTTCCTGTGCCCAGGTGCACACGCCCCCTCCCCAGATGTTACAATACGAACAGGAGTATCTTATAACCCTAAGAGGAAGCAAAATTGTTATACTAGTAATACAATAGGCATTAAAAAGAAACCGTTTGCATTTTCAAATAGATACTATGGCTTCAAAATGGAAAGTCTGAAGGAAGAAATGCTCGAGACTGACACCCTCATAATAGAGTATGAAGAGCACAAAACAGAGTGGTGAGGTCATTCTTTCATCTCATCAGGACTAGACCAAGGGGAACTATAACCTCTGGGGAGAGCCTGTTTTTCAGTGGGCTTTTCATTTTTCTGCAAAAGTGTGCACTAACTTTCCCCTGGGTTTTGTCTTTCTGGAGCAACCATTTGTGGAAGAGGAAACATTGTCTCTTTGTGAGACAGAGAGTAGCTTTTTTTTTTAATTACCCTGAATTGTAGATTTGGTTTTGCCCAGAAAAAATAAATTTTCTTTTCCCTCTGAAAAAAACATTGTATATTATTTTGGAATTTGAAACTGTTCTTATATTCCTAGTTTCTTGAAAAGGATTGATGGGTTGGTTATTTGTGATTTTTTTCATATAAGCACTGATTTCTATAAACTTCCCTTTTAATTTTGCTTTTGCAATACCATATATTATGATTTTTGTGTGTGTGATTTTTGTTTTGTTTTATTTTGTCTTGTTTTTTTTTTTTTTGCCTGGCTCAGGCTATCTTAAGGGCAGGTCTGGTAAGGCATGTGGAGCTGGGGATAGAACCACAGTCCCCTGTGCCTGACTGGGTTTGCCCAAGCAGGTGCTTAAACTACCATGTTAACCCATAAGCCCCTTTAATTTTTGAAATATTATGTCTCTATTTTCATTTATTTCAAGACATTTTAAAATTTCCTTCTGGATTTCTTCTTTGACCTATTGGACAAAACATATTCTTTTAACTTTAAATTTCTGTATAGTTTCCAGAGTGTTTCTTTTTAAAAAAAAATAATTTTATTGAGAAATAAATAGAATTAAGACAATTTCAAAGCCGATTATTATTTCTTAATATTTATATCTAGTTTTATCGTATCGTAGTAAGAAAAGCTACTCACTTTTTAAAAATTTGTTATGGGGTTGGGGAGATGGCTCAGTGGAATAAAAGCATCCCTGGCAAGCACAGGGGCCTGAGTTCAATCCCTGGTTCTGAAAAAAAAAATTGTTATGGCTTATTTCA
>NW_004524823.1:2010170-2011220 GCF_000260255.1 Octodon degus
TGTGTAAGATACAAACCCATGCAATCAACCAGACCAGGCATTCTGATGCAAGATTTATTGGAGGTAGGAGCAGGCAGGCTTGCTGTCTAATGGACTGAGACAACAGCGAACAAGGCAAAGCACAGGGCTTTCAAGGGTTTTTTAGAGGATGTTATTTGTGGGCTGGAACAGCTGAGGGAGAGCTAATCTTGACAGGGCTACCTGGTCTGTAGGGGATTTTCAATGTTAACAAAGGAGAGTTTCTATGGTTTTCTGCATGGGGTTGAGGGGAAGTGAGCTGAGACCCGGGTACAGAACAAGGCAGGGTTGGGGTTTTTCTCTGACCCAGCCCAGGGCCAAGAGGGGCAATGTTTGGGGCAGCGTGCCTGGGAAACTATAAGGGAGAGTGTTTGAGTCAGGGAATCCAAGAAACTGTGAATCCTAGCCTATCAATAGGAAAGTGAGGGGCTGGTGAGATGGCTCAGTGGAATAAAAGCATCCCTGGCAAGCACAGGGGCCTGAGTTCAATCCCTGGTTCTGAAAAAAAAAATTGTTATGGCTTATTTCATGGTCTAAGATAAGATAGTACCTGGAAAGTATTTCACATGCTGATGAGAAGAATGTGTCTACAGTTTTGTTAGACAAAATGTTCCCTGGAAATGTCCTAGGTCCATCTAATCTCATGACTCTGTATTGATTTTCTATTGGATAAGCTACCCATTACTGACTACCTGCTGTTAAATAACCACATGATAGGGTTTATATCTAAAATGTTCTCCCAAATGTCACATGTGATCAGAGGCAGGGTCTGGTTGGCAGAAGTGGGTCACTGGGGGTATAATCTGGAAAGGTGCCTTCTTGTCCGTGGAGCTTCCACTTTTTTCTCTGCCTCCTGGTCACAATAATTAAGCTCCATTCCTCTGCCATACCATTTTGCTAAGCCCACCTGTAACACCTTTTCACTGTGCTACTTTGTCTGGCAGCCAAGTGGGTATGGAACTTTTAAAAAAGTGAGACAAAATAAACCTCTAGCCCTTTAAGTTGCAGGTGTTGAATATTTTTGTCCCAGTG
>NW_004524823.1:2011320-2015794 GCF_000260255.1 Octodon degus
AAAGTGATTAGTATATCATCTATTATTTTATGGTAATCTATCACCTTTAGGTCATTTCATGTTTCACTTATATATTTGAGTGCTTCAATATTAGGTGCATATATAATTAGACTTAACTTATTTTACTGCTAATCATTTCAATAGTATATGAATATATAATGAGTTTCATTTTTTGCTTTATAAAAATTAATGTTATCATATAGGAGTACATTATTTCCTTATTTTTTGTTGATTTCATTTTCCTGGAATAATTTATTCCATTGCTTTACCTCAGTCTATAAATGTCCTTAAGAGTAATATGAGATCTAGCTCTCACTGGGTCAAGGTGGGATTGCTAGTGTTACCGCTACTGTCACGATGGCATGGGTCTGAACTGTACCCCAATATCTTGGGAGTCTTGGGTTGTCAGAACCTCTTTAGTGGCAGAGTAGGGCAGCAGGCATTTTGGAGGCTAAAGGAGAACAGAACCTCTGGATGGATTCTTCTGGGAAAGCTTTGTTTGCAGCAGCTGGAAAATGTTCTTCATGTACATCTGTCTGTCAGCATAGTTCTCACATCATTTCACTGTGGTGACAGGGACTCATCTTTAAATTCTTTATAAAGAACCACCTTGGATCCCAGTTTTTCAATAGCTTCAAGACAACCAGAAGTACCTGCTCTTGAACCCAATGGGCTTCTAGGCAAGATGTTTCTGCCCATCAGGGTGTGCCGCCAGGCATTCAGCTATGATGTTGCCCTGCAGGACCCATGACTACTCCTTCCTCAGACATGAGCAGCATGCCCAGGAAGCCAGTGATTCCAGAGTGCAAGTATTAGCACCTCGCCAAGGCAGAGGAAGAAGAGGCTGGTGTACCCCCCCCCCACAACCATAACCCTGGCCATCTCCACTGCTACTGACAACATGGACAAGGTCCTGGTGGTGAAGGCCAAAGCTACTCATGTCATCATGAGTTTTCTGATCACAACACAGACCCAGGAGAGCATTCATTGTTTTAAGCAACAGGCAGGATTGAGTGATGCTGGCTACGTACCGCACAAGGGCCTCCTCACTGCCAAGAAGACCAAGTACCTTTGAGCGGCATAAGCACTCCACAAACTAAAACTACAGAGTGGAGAGATGACAAAAGAAGAGAAGCAGCCTGGTCAGGCCAGCCCAGCAGCACTCCTAGTTCTTCCCCAAAGCAGAAGTCCAGGGGCTGGTTCATTCCTGGTTCTTCCACAGCCTTAACTGCCCCAAATTCTAGCACCATGGATCCTGGAAGTGAAGACAAGGATAGAACCTCATTAGACAGATGGAGCATGTTTGGACCAAGACCTCTCCAGAAGTCTGATTCTGGAAGTTTTGCTGTCTAGGCCTACAAAGGCATCCAGAAGTCTTCTTCCATGGAGCTGATCTTGGCCCAGACTACACAAATGGCTGAAGATCCAGCAATCTTCAAGCTGCCCACCATGTACATCCCCATGACAGAAATGAAGAAACCACCACTCTGGACCCATAATCTCAAACCACATGACTTGAATGTGCTCATACCCACTGACTTCTAGAGTATTTTCTGTCCCAGAGGCTCTGGGTGGAAGGTTTCTTGTACCCACTCCCCTTAGCTCTGACATAAGACTAGCATTCTTCCCCCCAGGAATGGTATATTTTTAAACCTCTTAAACAGAGGCTACTGCTGGAGATACAATTTTTAAGAAACAGGAGTGAAAAGCTTATACTTGTGTGGAAGAAACAATTTTGTACTGCTTTAGAATAAAAAACTCTGAGCAGTGATTTGGCGGACCTCGTTACCTATTTTTGTATCATATATCCTAGACAAGAACTTCAATCATTGCTTACTAGGTTAATAATGTTCGTGCTGTTCCAAAGCTGGGACTCCTTGTTTTGTCATGATGAAACACACAAGCACTGACAAATCATAGTGCAGGGGTACCACTAACTCAGATGGGCAGCACTGGCCCTTCTGACTGGGCTGCACTCCCACCTTAGCATGTAAGACACAAGATCCATCTATGATCTGGGTACAGTCCACAGGCAGGCAGAGAGGGATCTCACTTGGAGTCACCCTGCTTTTTAGTTCTTTTTAGTTCTACAGCACAGTTCTGTTCTGAAGCCATTCCTTTGTACCTCTTGGTACCTGCTGGACCATTGCCATAGGAGAGATAGTTTCTTTTTTCATATGACAGACATGTTTCATATCCTTTCCTGCACTTTAAGAAGAAGTTAGCCTATATCGCATTTGATTGAAAACTAAGAGACATAACTCAGCCTTCTCATTTCATTCCAATATTTCCTGTGGGCAATGCTAGGAATGAACTTGGGGCCTTGGCCCCGCTAGGTAGGCGAGCACCACCAAGTTATACCTGCAACCCCAGATACTAAAATTTTTTTAGAAGAAAGATGATTAGATGATTAGAAACAGACTTCATTTTCTTGTAAAATTAGTGTCATCTTGTTTTGATTTTTGTCAACATCAGGGCCTGAAATCCTGTGGGGTGGAGTGGAGGAACTCCAAGTTTTTCAAAATTTTTACTAAAATGATCATACCTTTATGTGATGCATATCCTACTGAAGAAAGGAAAGAGAAGCTGCCTTCTGATTTCTGCTCAGCGTGTACATGTTCACTGTCATGAATACTGTCAGATACTTGCTTTTTTTTGGTTTTAGGTAGCATTTTGTTTACATAAGGAACTGACCTTCCATAGAGAAGTCCTACAGTCTAAAATTGTTACAATTAATTTGTGTCTTTTTCTTGTTTTGACAATAAGAATCCTTAGTACTTTCTCAAAAAAAGAGTAATACGAATTCCTTGTAAGCAACATATATTAATACATTTTTAGATCAGTCAAGTCTGCCTTTTAATTGGAGAATTTAATCCATTTACATTAAACATTATTTTAGACTGATAACATCTTAATACAGCCATTTGTAATTTGTCTTCTAATTTTATTGTAGTTCCTTTTTTTCTTTTTACTTTTATAGTATTTCTTTGTTGATTCCTTTCTTACTATTTTGGGCCCTTACCATCATAGACTTTTGCTTCAGCAATACCATGAGGCTTACAAAATTATTTTTTATAATAACGATATCTTTTGAAGTGATAGCAAGATCAGAAGACAATCAGTAAAATAACTCAATAAGAAAACAATACTACACTCCATTTCTCCTTACATAGTGAACTTTTTGTGTCCTATTTTCCATCTTCTCTATTTCCATTCTCTTATCTCATAAATGAGGTTAATATTGTCTTTATTTTTAGTCTTCATAAAAAGATATAAATGTTCATACACCATGTTTTAATGTTAGAACATGCTGAATTCTTCTGCAGAGTAACTCTTAAACATGAGTTTTATACCTTTCTATATTTTCTCTGTATTGTCTCTTTCAGTTTGAAGCAATTCCTTTAGCATTCCTCACAGGGCAGTTCTAGTAAAGGTTTATTCTCTAAGCTAATATTTATCTGAGAAGTCTTTATCTCTCATTCATAGGTTGGTTGTTATAGTATTCTCAGCTGAGAGCATTTGTCTTGCTTTGATTTTCTTCAATATTGTGAAAATCTCATGCCTCTTGCTCCTACCCTATAATGCCTCTGAGAGGTCTTCTGTCATGCACACTGGGATACACATTTATGTTGTTTCTTTTCCCTGGATGTTTTGATTACTTTCTCTTTACCTTTCACTTTTAAGAGCATGACTACAAGACTGGTTGAGTTAAATCTAACCCTCTAGGCACACCTCAGTACTTTGTGCATTATTTTTACTGCTAGATGGAGTCTTAGTTTCCTGAAAACTCTGTTTGCTGTGTAACATCACTAATGTGTTAAAAGATTAGTCTCCCTAATCTGGCTTTCTTTCTACCTGTCTTGCAGGAAATGCAAAGCACTCTGCTCGCTTGTCTGAGCCGGTGGCTGCTTGCACAATTTCATACTGTATCAGGTCTGCTGTTTGCTTTGGGTGTGATCTCATTGTTGCAGCATTAGATGGTAACCCACATTTCTCCCCAGTTCACAGGGTGATATTTTTTTGTTCCCCATGAATTGAAAGAGTACCTGAAAGCTCTATCACACTGGCCTAAGAGGAGGGCTCATGCCTATGTGTAGAATGGGCCTTCACTGTCATGGGCCTGGCACCGGGTTGGGAATTAAGGTTTGCATTAATTCCCTTTCGTTTCCCCAAGTACAATATATCTCTCTTCAAGCTGTTTGGGCTTAAAGCAGGGTGCAGACAATTCTTTCTTTTTTTTTTTTTTTACATTTTTAAACATATCTTTGCTTTTTATTATGTTAAAGCCAGTCAATATGTTCTCTCTCCTGGCTTCCACTGCTTTTGTGTAGATAGCTCACAATTGTGCAAACAATTACTCACTTTGATCTGTTTATGGGAGGCTGATCCCTAGGGAATCTTACTCAGCCACCATCTTGTTTCACCTGAACATTTAAAACTTTTTTGATTGTCACCTAGAGGTAGGAAAAATATG
>NW_004524823.1:2023559-2024489 GCF_000260255.1 Octodon degus
AAACAATGATCAGTCTGTTACTTGAAGGAATAACAAAGTTTGGGACACATTGCTACTTATTTCTGAAAGTAAGAAAGCTGCTTTTGACATGAAAATCAGAGTCAAACTCTAGGACTGAAAGTTCCTTAAACATCATCTGATGCTGTGTACTTTACTTTACTGAAGGAGAATTTAAAGCCAGCTGGTAGACAGAAGATATATGTGATAGAACTTCTTACTTTACATTTTTAAGTTTCAACACCTTGATCAGCAATTATTTTTAGTTTGAACTAAGTATAAAGTCATTTATATACAATACATTTTTAATGTTGAAATCTTATTGCTCATGGCTTTAAATTCAACTCAGAAAATGCCTCAGATGCAATTTTCTAGTAAATGTTTTATTAAAAGGAATGTGTCCTTTATGTAGAGAAGATGATTGTGAACAAAATAGTCATGATTCTAAAATAGTTTATCATGACATAACCTTAATAAAAATGACAGTGACAGCAGCAATGCAAAAATCATAGGCATATTAATCTATAAATAATTCTATAAAGCCAGTATTTCATTATCCTGTTTATAGAAGAACATGAATCTGAACCTAATCACTCTGACTCACAAAATTGCCTCTCAGTCCCTACATTCTGCTACAAGACGTACTCTAAGCACTTGAACTACTAACTGTCCTTTAGAATAGTAGACATACATTTAAACCATCTTCATACATGTTTTCAACGGTTTCTACGATATGGTGATTAAATTGAAAGAATTAAGGGCCAGCAAGATAGCTCAGGGGACTAAAGTGCCTGCTTAGGCAGGCACAGGGACTGGGATTCGATCTCCTGGGTGCCGTACCAGCCCCGCCCCCAGGGTGCACGGAGATGCGACTAACGCTGGGCGTGGTGATGCTTGCCTGTGAGCCCCGTGCTTAGGAGGCTGAAAACAGGA
>NW_004524823.1:2031752-2040306 GCF_000260255.1 Octodon degus
TTAGCACTTTATTTATTTATTTATTCTGATCTGCTTCTTTTTAATTTTTTGCATTTCTAGGGAAGGGTCTACAGGGTGCTCAGTGTCTCACTAGTAAATCAGACTCGTAGTGATTCACCTGCTTACAGCCTCCCAAGAGCTGGGATTCCAGGCGCACCCCACCATGCCCAGCTTCACTTGCTTTCTCAGTGTGCCCTGAGGGTAGGGCCAGCATGGCAGACCTGGGGATTGAACCCCCAGCCCCTGTGACTGCTTGCAGGCACTTTAATCCACCTGATCTGCTTCTTAAACAGTCCAAGTTAACATTTATGAGTCTAGGAAGATGATTTAATGTTAACATTAGCATTTGTTTTATTTTTAATTCCCATGAAATCAATACAAAAGCCCTTTGTTATACTACTCAACTTGTTAGAAAGAAGTAAAGCCTCTTATCTAAGTCTTCTCTCACTTGATCTCAGCCAAAAGGCTGAGAAGCGATAGTCTCTCTTCTCTCTCTCTCTCTCTCTCTCTCTCTCTCTCTCTCTCTCTCTCTGTCTGTCTCTCTCTCTTTCTTCCCCTTTCTTATTTTTCAGGATGGAAATTGAAACGATGGCCTCACACATAAGCACGTGTTCAAGTACTTCACTACAAATTCTTACTGCAAACTACAAACTGTAAGAGCTTGTTTGATTGTAAAACCTTAGTGCAACCAATTTGATATGCACTAAATCAGAACTGCATGTTGATGAGATTCCTTCCTGATTTAATGCAGCTTAAATTTTAGGATGTGCTGATCTAAAGAGCAAATGGTAAGCATTAGAGAAGTAATCAGATTTAAATATTAAGTTAGAATTATTGTTCTAGGTAAAGTGCATTAGAACTGGGCAAAAGGGACTAGGCCTGTAATTCCAGGTAGTCAGAAGACTAAGACAGGAACTTCACAAGTTTAAGAATAGTCTGGACAACTCAGCAGAGCTTTGTCCAGAAATTAAGAAGAGAAGAAAATTATAAAGGGCTGGAGATGTACCTCAGTGGTATAGCACCCCTGGATTTGAACCTCAGTACTGCAAAACCAAGAAGGAAAGAAAGAAAGAAAGAAAGAAAGAAAGAAAGAAAGAAAGAAAGAAAGAAAGAAGGAAGGAAGGAAGAAAGGAAGAGATAACAAGAGAGGATAGGAAAGGGAAAGAGAAAAGAAACTGTATCAGGCATTTTCTATTTTGTTTCATCATTTATAAACCTGGACCAATATAATATCCAATTCATAGGGTGAAATTGAAAACTTACTGACTCACAACATTGGTCATTGTGTAACACATGGAAATTTTTTCCATAGTGTCAGTAAGAGCTGCACACGAAGTGTCAAATAGCCAACTTCACCTCTTACTATCTGCCCCTCTACAGAGGTCTTTCTTTATTTTTCCAAGGATCTCAATTCTATAACATCTGAATATAATTAACTGAAACTCTGGTGCAACTAATTGCTTGAAATAGCAACTACAGTGGATCATGAGGAATTTTAACTGATGTATTTATTTTTGTCCCTGGAGAAGATAAAAAAAATTCTATAATATTTATTGAGTTTTAATACAGATTAATTCAACTGTCATGAAATTTTTCAGATAAAATGTTCAGCCCTGTAAAAAGTGACTTTCTTCTATGGAAAAAAAATGCACAAAAATCTAAATTGAGAAAATGTGTAAATTTTGACAAGTAGATTTTTGTAACTTCTACAGAAATATAACTAAAATATAGAAAACCATGGGCCTACTTTAGAAACCAACAGAACTAACCCTATTTTTCTTATGAAATACTTGACAAACCTTAACTAATCTGAAGTTTAGCATCCCCATCTATAAACATCTGTCTTAAAGGACTATAGTTGTTTTTAGTGTAAACACTTTTTCCATGCTGGCTAAACCACAACCTACATAAAACACAGGATATATTTTATCTTTTAAGACTTTGCATTACACAAATTAGGTAAGATGTACAATACCTAATAATTTCCTTCCCTTCGGTTCTATTTTCTTTTATTTTTAGTTCTATTGTCTTTGAAATTAATACAATTACTTTCACTTCTCTTTGACTAGTGTTAGTATATCTTTTCCCATATCTTCATTTTTAACCTATATATTTATACATTTTGGAAGTGGGTTTTTTTATTGACAAATATATTATAGCAGCAGACCATATCAAGCAAAGAAACCCCACCACCACCACCACCAAAAAAACTTGCATAGGAACAAAGAAGCTTTTATTGCAAGCTTGCAACTGTGTCCTGACTTTGGGTCAGGACTCACAAACTTTTTAGTACCCACCTGAACTTTGCTTTATTCAGGTTATATACATTTCAGGTTTCCATAGTTATCACAGTAGTACATTTTTCAGGAATTTTACTAGAATGTTCACTTTGCCCAGCCACTGTTCATCATCTGCCGTCACTGCCATGAGGCAGTGTGGCTTAATGTTTGCCCTATTCCCTAAATTGTCCTATTTGTTCTTATGACCCTGGTTTTCTCTAAGTGGTCTATGGTTAGCAACATGGAAGAGGGGGAGGGAGTGATTCACCTATAGTTTAAGTGAACTTAAGTCACTCTCCTTTAAACTGGGGTCCCTTTTGCCCCATAAATACTAGTTGAGTCTTATTTTGATCACTTATGGAAAATTCTGTAGTAGTCAATTCTCATCTGCGATGTACATCCTCAGATCTCATTTTAAACTTCCTTGCTTTCTCAAAATGATTAATCTCTCACGCCATGAGCAAGTTGTCATTTTATTCTATCACTATGTCTTATATTTTTCTTTTCTTAAGCTTTTCTTTATGGTACTAATTGTGTTGTCTTCCAATTTTTCCTAGAACCTAAACATAGGACAAAGAGACATTAAAAACTTTAGGATAATTTTCTATTTTAATATTTAAGAAACAAGTTGAGGACAGTTTTCATGGAATATTATTGTGGTTGCCAGCCTCAGAGGCATCCCGAAATGTTTTTGTGCTGTTTTGTTATTCTGTTATCTTAAGAATGACTGATTTACTGACTTTCTTCTAACATATAGAACATAGCAAAATAATGTTTTATTTCTCTGTTTTATTTATTTTGCTTTGTTTTAAACAGGGTCTCATTATGTAATTTAGTCTGATCTTAAACTCACTTTGCAGTCCAGACTGGCCTCAAACTCTCAGCAGTCCTAAAGCCTCAGCCTCCCAAGTTCCGGGATTATAGGCAGGTGCTGCCATGCCACGACTATGAAGGACTCAAAGCACAGCTTCCACGTCTGAATGGCTCAGATGGCGAAGAAGTAGTTTTTGAACTGCTATGGCTTATATCATGGGCGTCCCCCAAAGATTTTAGCGTTCAGTGATGAAACTTTAGGGAGGGGACTGAACTGTGGGGTAAAAGAAGCTGTATTTAACAGTGAATTAATCCATGGATGAGCTCAGAGCTAAATAATCAGCTAGGAGATGGGGTTTGGTGGGAGGTGAGCAACCTTACCTACCTGAGCAGTTACTGTCCTTCCTTGCTCGTCTCTTCCCACCCTGCTCCTGACTCCCATGATGTAAACAGCTTTCCTCCTCCAGACCCATATATCACGGCATTTCTGCTTAAAGGACCATGAACTAAATGTACAAACCTAAAATTAACTCTCCTTTTAAAGTTAGTTGTAAGTGTTGGGTATTCAGTGAACAGAAACCAAGAGATTTTGGTACTAGAGAACTTGAGTCATTATGATGAAGTGAGTCAGAATCCTGTAGAATTGATTAGAGTTTGGAAAGGTCAGGAGATACTAACTAGAGAAACTGTAGAATCCAGTAGGCAGAGCAAAGACAGAGATTTTTGTTGGAACACAGAAGACAAAATGCTAACAGAAATCCAAATGGTAGGGCTAAGTAGGTTTCAGTTGACAGTTCTGTTTGAGTCTTATGTGTTCTGACAGGCAATTTTTCTGCATTTCACCCATGACCTGAGAATTTGTGATGGACTAAGATTGAAAGCAGTGGACCCATTAGTCTGGCAAAGAAAAATTTTAAGTCAGACCAATATTCATGCTGTAGCATGGGTTCTGTTTGCTGCTTTTATGAAATCTTCACTGAGAAACAGAAAAGTATATTTAAAGTCTTTCAGTATTCCAAGAAAGGAAGAACCTCTGCAACATTTTTTTTGTTTGATTTCTTTATGATAGCCATTCTTTCTGGGGTGAGATGATGTCTCAGTGTTGTTTCAATTTGCATTTCACAGATGACTAGTGATGTGGAGCATGTTTTCCTATATTTATTCACTTCTTTAATTTCGTCCTCTGAGAAGTGTGTCTTCATCTCGGTTGTGCATTTCTGGATTGGGTCTTTAAATTTGGGGGCCTTAATGGTTTTTAGTTCTTTATAAATTCTAAAGCACAAACCTTTGTCTGAGTTCTTGTTAGTCAAGATTTTTTCTAAATTTGTGAGTTCTCTTTTCACTTTGTTTGTAATTTCTTTTTACGTGTAAAAACCTCTCAATAAGAGGAGGTGCCAATTGCTAATTCTTTCAAGAATTACCTGCAAAATGGGAACAAAGGATAGCTAAGATTGCTAAAAAGATTAATATTTAAAAAGCCTCTTCAGGGGCCGGAGAAATGGCTCAGTAGAATAAGCGCTGGACTAGCAAGCTTAAGGGCCTGAGTTCAATCCCTGGTTCTGGGAGAAAAAATAAAAAAATAAAAAATAAAAAGCCTCTTCAAGTGTAGAAGAACATCCCTATGATCCCAGAACTCAGAAGGCTGAGGCAGGGGTTTAGCTGTGACTTCAACACTAGTCTGGGCTTCATAATGAGTACAAGGCCAAACTGGACTGTATATCCTGTTTCCCTGAAACAAGACCACTTTGGAAAACAAGTTATGGAGATATTTTGTCTAAAATCGTGCTATAACTTGTTTTCCAGGTTGGCCTTAATTTCAGAGACAGCAAGAGCCTATCCTAAAAAATGAAGAAAGGAAATTAAAGGAAGCCAAGGACTTTGCAACAGAGCTACAGGTAAGAGGGCTTAAAGGAAACTCAGGAATCACCAAAGTAGTAAAGCTTTCATCTCAAAAGAAAGCTCCTGGGTGCTTGGCTCATGCTAGGCCAAAGAGGGAAATATTAGGAATTTAGCCCTGCAGACCTGTGCAAGTATGACTCAAGGTACCAGGCTACTGCTGGAGCTGACAGCAGAACTTGGCATTATGTACAAAGTGCTAGTTTTACAGGAACGTGTAACATAAGAATTGTTGAGTCAGAGAAGCTTTCACTCAGATTTCAGAGGTAGGACAAGCAGTATATCCCTGAGAAGGTGGGGCATGAAGTTATGAGAGTGAAGATAAAAGTTTAGTGGAGACTGCAGTAAGCAAGAAAATTCGGGAACATGGAATGCCTGCTGAAGAAAGTCACAAGCAGTGAGCAAAGCCATTCCAACAGAGTACAACCAGCAATGCTGAGGGGCAGGGCCATGTATGCTCTTTGGATTTCGTATTGCACTATACCTTGCTCCAGGATCGGGACACAGCTACAGAATTTTATGATTGCCTTCTTGAATTTAGGGCTTGCTTTGGTCTCATTCTTTATATCCTTCTCTTCTTCCTTTTTGCAGTGGTAATGTTTACCTTGTGCCATTGTATCTTGTGGAAGCTTAAGATACAATGTAGAAGCTTAAGCTTCTACTTAGTTCTTACAGATGCTCATAGCTGAGAAGGTGTCTTGAGTTTCAAAGGAGGCTTTTGACTGGAATATATCACCTTTTAGAACTATGACTGGCAGCTCTAAGTGGACTAAATGACTTTGAACAAAGAGATGAACATGAATATTTGGGTGGGAGTGGAGACAGGGCCAATGTTACGGTTAGGATGTGGTGTGTCCTCAAAGGTCTTACGTAGACAGAGGTGAGACCTCCAGTGGGTGACTGAATCAAAGGTGCGCTGTAGTCATCAGTGCATAGGTCCATGGATCAGGTCAGAGCTCATTTTGCTGTTAGGAGGGGGAGCCTCGTTGGATGTGAGTCACGAGGGGCATTACCTGGAAGGCTGCATGTACTACCAAAAATTCCATCTCACTCTGCTTTCTGGCCACCATGGTGTGAACAGATCTCCCCTGCCAGAGCTTTCCACAAGGCCCCTTCTACCTTGGGGCCAGTTAACCAGGGGCTGAGAGCATGAACCACATAAAACCTCTCCTTGCTTAAGTTGCATTTTGGGTATTGAGTCCAGCAATGAGACAGTCACTAAGCAATCAGTCAAAAACCAGGGAGGACTTGGAGCTTGACAACAGCACATAAATAAATTTGGAAGCAGGCTATCTCTAGTCAACTTTTAATGGATTGCAAGACTAACGTGCAATTTCCTGTTGCTTGAAAGACACTGAGGCACATCTTGAGCTGAACAGCACAGAGATTCCTGGTGCAAAATAACTATGAAATAAAAAGCATTTCCTTTGAAATCATGATGATTTTGGAAGTTGTGTTCATAATAATAGACAACAAATGCAATAACGGACATCTTCCACGAGGTGGACTTGGTTAGGTTTGTGAATGGGAGACTTCCTGTCAATAGAAGTCACAATAATGGGAGTGTATTCAAAATCTCAAGATTAATAAAGACCACATTATAGAAATCTATTGAAGAAACATTATGTCTATTTTACTTAATTCTAGATATTTTCTTATTTCTATCACTTTTTATCTACTACATCATTTTAAAATGTAACATTCAGTGGGCCAGCCAGAGAGTTCAGCAGATTAAAGCATCTGCTTAGGCAGATGCAGGGACCAGGTGTTCTATCCCCAGCACTGTTGTGCCAGCCCCACCCCTGGTGTGCAGGGAGCTGGCGATTGAGACTGGGCTTGGTGGCACACGCCTGCAATACCAGCACTTGGGAGGCTGAAAAAAGAAAGGATCACTACAAGTCCGATCTGTATAGTGAGACCCTGTAGACCCTATACTAAATACATTAAAATAATAATATAAAATGTATTGTTCAGGTTCTGTTTCATAGGCTACTGACTTAGTCATAAGTGTGATAAAAAATATAATAAGGAAGGAAACCTGGAATTAAGCTTATATCCTAATTAAATTGCTGCATACATGAACAAATTATTTATTTTCTTTTCAGAATAAAAGGAAAGAAATGTTTATTGGGTATAACATATCTGAGGGCAAAACAAATGTTTATCAGATACAACATAAGCACTGGCATACTGTCTTACAGGAGAAACTGGCTTGCTGTGTTAGGAATCTGATAGTGTGTAATTCTGATCCAAAGAGAGACATTTTCATAAGATCAAGAGTATCTATAGATGTTGATTTACTGTCAAAGCACTTGAGAAATTTGAGTTGGATTTCACATATTTATATAAATCTTACTATTTACATGTAAAAAAAATACCTTACCTTTTGCCAAGATTTTCATGTGAAAAGTTAGCTTTTTGAAAGTATCAATATACACATATTTCAAAAGCATTCAATTATGAATCAAAATTTTATGATTTAGCTCAACATATTGGAAAGACTGGAAAGGTGAACTTGATTTTATGAAAATACTAAAAATATTTTACATCCAATACATTTTTAAAATATTCTAAGAATGTGAAGCAAAAGGCACTTAAATTTTTCATTTCCAAGACAGAATTTTATTTTTTGGTTAAGTCAATAGAACCAAAATTACTTTGACATTTGTAGATTCTAGATAGGAGTTAATATAAGAATTAAAGTGTCCATAGGAAAAGTATTTGCAGATTTAAAAGCTTATTTTGAATACTTTGAAAGTATGAAAACTATTAGTATAATCACAAGAAGATAGAATGAACTATATACTAAATAAATTTAATAGGAAAGGGGCTGGGGATATAGCTCAGTGGCATAAGTGCTTGCCTGGCAAGTACAAGGTCCCAAGTTCAGTCCCTGGCACCTCAAAAAATAAAATAAATTAATAGGAAAGTTCTGCTGATATTAATGAAGACTTTCCTATGATATCAGTCTTTAACACATAAATAACATTATATTATGCAATCCTAGAAACTTTCATATCTTGGATCAATGCACTCCACATTAGTGGATGGCACTGGTGGTAATAGGCCTGCCAGGAGTTTGATATTAATATTTACGTACAAGCTCTTCACTGGAAACTTGAAGGAGTGATTCTATGACTTATGTCCATAAGTGCCTGCAAAGCCTTGAGCCCTCATAGGGGAGGAGGCTTTTGCGAGTGACTGGATCACGGGTGCATGATAGAAGATCATAGGTGCATGATACTGATTGGTTCAACATAGTTATGTGAGTGGATGATGGAGTGGGTGATGGATTTGCCCTGGGTGTGGGTGACACCAACCAATAGACTTGGAGCTTGGCTGGAATTGAAAAGAAGGAAGGTTGCTGGTCCCTGCTTGCCCTTCTTCCTAACTAGTAAGTACTGGGTATTTTGTCCTAGAAACAAATCAACTAAGATATTTATAAATTATCAAATATAATTTTATTGTTGTGATAATTATAGGGCTGGGGAGATGGCTCAGTAGAATAAGCACTTACCTGGAAAGTGCAAGGGCCTGAGTTCAATCCCTGGTTCCACAAAAAAAAA
>NW_004524823.1:2040406-2041738 GCF_000260255.1 Octodon degus
CCAAGCTAAAGGCAAAAACTGGAGCTCCTCTGAAGAAACAGAAGCAGTTCCTCTTCATGGACCTTTAAGCCATTCAGGACCTTCCCTTGGGTGTGTCTTCCACACTCTACAGTATGAAAAAACTGAGCTGATTTAGTGAAGTTTCACTAAATAAACTTCTTACATTAATGGACTCACTCAGCTGTCACAGATAGCTAATTTATGTATCAACTTGATTGGACTGTGGTATGCCTTGACTTCGCCAACACATTAATCTGGGTATGTTTGTCAGAGTATTTCTGGGAGAAACTTACATTTCAACTGATCAATGAAAAAATAGACTGCCTGTTGCTCTCCTCAACCTGAGAGTCAGGTAAGTCTCATCTACTCAGTTTAAGAGCAAAGAGGATAAAAAAAATCTATCTCTCTGTATGTAAGAGTGAACTCCTCTTGCTTGATTGCTTTGGAGTGGGGATATTTATTTTTCTTGTTCTCATTATAACTCTTAAAATTAAAATACTGCATATTCCTGAGTCTTAAGCTGGCTACCCCATACACTGAAACTTATACCATCAGCCCCAGACTCCAGCTTGCTGATTTTAGATCTGGGGAGTTTGGGGCTCCTGTATTCATGGGAGCCTATTCCTAATGCTAATTAAAATCTGCTTTTCTATATAAGTGCAATTATGTTTCTCTGGAAAACTCTGACTAATAGAATGAGAGATAACTTCTAAGTGAAATCCTACAGAAAATATGGGTCAGTGCAAACTGTTAACTAGAATACCTCCAGAAAGAACCAAACACATTCCTCACAGACTTGGCTGATAGGCGCTACAATTATGAAGCCAGCTTTTACCAGATGATACATGTTAGGTTAAGCTGTCTTTTTGTTTGAGACAGAGTCTCACTATGCATTTTAAGCTGGCCTCGAACTCATGGTGATCCTCCTCCCTCATGCTCTCAGGGTCCTGGTTTTATAGGCATGTGCTATTGTTGTAGGCAGCTGAGTTACATAGAAATATTATAGGCAGTCAGACAGGGTTAGGCCCTGGAAGGGGATGGTACAAAAGACATCATAACTTACAAGATGTCATACAGGATGCTCCTGCTGTGGGCTATACCTAAAGACCAAAGATTGAAAAAATGCTTTCCTCCCTAATGATAGCATTCAGGATCGATTATCACCTTGAGGAAGCCAGGAATAGTCACTAGTCCAACTGCTCCCGCCTACTGGGTAAACTTCTGTTCTACATTCATGTTCCCTTGCTATGTGACTTGCTTCCCCATTTGGTCCTGGATTTAATCAATTTTACCTGAGCAATGGTGCTTGCAACCTTATTGGTTGGCCATATT
>NW_004524823.1:2042383-2043332 GCF_000260255.1 Octodon degus
CTTGTACCCCTTTAAAGAGATCATCTCCTTGTCTCCTCTCTTTCCTATATTATTCTCTTTCCTTTTGCTTTGCCTTGCTCAAATGAGTGATGCCATACAGTATTTAAGCTCATGTATCTTTTTATTTCCCTTAACTTTATATTTTCCAGATGTATTCACTTCCCAACAACTATCTCAAAGTTGTCATTTTTTTGTAGTTGGGTAATATTCCATCAGGAAGAGAAACCACATTGCTTTATCCATTTGTCTGTTGATGGGCATATAGGCTATAGCCTGTTTCTAGGATTTAGGTGTAATGAATCATGCTGCTTTAAATATTGGTATGCTTGTATTCTTATACTATGAAGTTTTAAACTCTTTGGGGTAAATATCTAGAAGGAGGACAGCTGAGTCATATGGAATTTCTAATTTATTTATTTATTCATTATGTATTTGATACAGGGTCTCACTACACAGCTCAGACTCATAGTGATCCTCCTGTTTCCAGCCTCCTCAGCATTGGCATTACAGGCATTAGTCACCCTTCCCAGACTCAGTGGCAGGCTCAGTGCACCCAAGTTAGGGCTGGCACCAATGTGATGCTGGGGATCAACCCTGGTCTTTGTACTTGCCTAAGGAAGCACTTAGTCTGCGGAGCTATCTCACCAGCACTGGAATTTCTAATTTAGCTCTTTGAGAAATCTCCATTCGGAGTTCAATAATGGTTGTGCTAGCTTACATTCCCACTAAATATATAAGAGCTCTTGTTTCACTACAGCCATATCAGTATTTGCCACTGTTTAATTTCTTTCCTTTTCTTTTCTTTTTTTTTTGATGTCACTTGAACATATACTCATAAGTGAAATAAACAAGACACACATGTGTAAATATCATATACTTTCCCTAATCTAAGAACTCAAAAGAAGAAATACAAATAGAAAGGTATAATACAAGAAAAATGAAAGCAAGA
>NW_004524823.1:2043432-2045451 GCF_000260255.1 Octodon degus
CACAAGCAGGATAAGTGTGGGTGATAGATGGAAAGGATATTTTAAAATCTGCTTGAGTTTGCCAATCTGGAGGTTTGCCCAGGAAAAAGAGAGAGAGAGAGAAATCATGATGGAAACAAGCAAATTTATGCAGAGCTGCCCACTGTAATTGGATATAAGCCCGTCGCTAAGTAGATAAAGATTTCATCGTTAATAATTACCGTGATGGTTACTTTAACTGTCTTTCCTCTGATGTCAGCTGCAGTCAATAAATAAGTACATGTATTAGCTTTATGCAAGATCATGATGGAAAAATAATTTCCTCACGTGCTGCTTTAAAGCCTACCCTGCTTTCGTATACCTAGCTGAGTCTAAATCATTTTTCAAATCTGACTACGCTGTCAAGAAGAAGTGGTGGACCTATTTCTTTCTCTAGTCACAAACATTTCATTTTGAATCGTCAGAAGAATCAGAAAAGACAAATGACATTTCTCCTTAAAATGAAGATGTGATTAGCATTGTCAGTTATGGAAAATATAGTATTATGTTTTCACTTTAATATATTTTTTGTCACTAAGTGATGTTAACATATTTAGAAAAACATTGTGTACTAAAATAATAGTAATATTTTTAACTGTCTTTTGCAGACATCAGATGAATCATTATGATTCATTCTAAATGAGATATGCTAATGAAAATGTATTACATGAACTAAGCCTCTCATAGTAATATAACAGCTTTGAATGGAGACAATATAATGTTAAAGACAAACATATGACTTTTAGTGTTAGTGCCAGAAATCTATAGTTTCAATGTTTAGAATCATTGCAAGTGTTCATATAAATGATGAAACTCTAAAAGATAAATTTAATTTGAAAGAGATTGTTTTTCAGTGATTGAAATAAATTTTCTCAATAGAATTGGAGAATGAAAATATGCCAAAACATTTTCAATAATTTGTTTTTAATGCAAAAAGAATTTTATGATATAGTGATTGTTTTATAGGCAATAAAATATTTGAGCTAATGAAAATATTCCAGATGGAGTTAAGTAATCATATTTAATTTTGCAAAAACATTTAATATTTGCTATTGGCTGGACATTCTGAAAACTTATTAATGTAAAGTACTAAATTCTAGTATCTGATGTTACAGTGCTGTTTGAGGAAAGGCAGATAAGCAAAACAAGGTTACAGAAATTAAAATTGAGAAATTAGAATATAATGTTACTCAGAGGAACCAAAATAGAGTAGAATATTCTGATGGTTTAATTGGTCTGTACTCTTGTAGAATACATTAGTATTGAAGTGCTCATTTTAAATAAAAGACCAACATTAACACTATCAGCTCAACTAGTATAAAACACACTTGATAACCCAATAGCAATTATCGCGTATTGTCAATGAAGCTATTGTTAAAATTAAAGGGTGGGACAGTTTGGAACGAATTATGACAAAGAAACAGTATTCAATGTAAAAGTGATATTTAAGAAAAAGATTCACTATTGAAATATTTAAAATATTCTCTTTTACCTTTATTTAACAAGTTTAAGTAAGTTTAAGCTTAATATAGCTTTTATTCTATTCCTTTTATAGTAGCATAAGATGTAATTTACTTTTGGGAAAGTTGTATTTAAATTTTATCGTTAGAAATAAACATTGTAGAAAAGTAAGTTATTTTATTTTGGTAACTACATTTAAACTTCAATATAATAATTGTGTATTTGATTGTTCAATGACTGTTACTAAGCAAATACCATCCCTAAAATTATACACTTTATGAATACTAGGATTGTTTTGTGCTTTGTGAAGCATAGCTTCAGAATTTAACTTTGACTCCACATGATGGGCAACTGCTCAATAAGAAACTGTTGATTGACTGAATGATTTGGCCCATAGCTAGTGAGTGGGAGGGAAGGAAGGTAAGCCAAGCTACTGACTTAGTGCTCAGGAACTAATTAGAATTTGTAAGTGACAGAGTACAATCATCAAATTCATGGGTAAATGTCACAGAAAATTCTGGCATTTCTATTGAATAAACC
>NW_004524823.1:2046417-2104518 GCF_000260255.1 Octodon degus
AAGAAAGAAAGAAAGAAAGAAAGAAAGAAAGAAAGAAAGAAAGAAAGAAAGAAAGAAAGAAAGAGAAAGAGAAAGAAAGAAAGAAAGAAAATTATAAAGTATTACCTTTGTGAAAATATTGAAGTATTAGAAGTTTAACTAAGAATTTTATAATTGTTTATTTGTGTGTGATTTTATTTTTAATGTTTTTCAGTACTGAAAGTAAGTACCTTAAATATATTTTGCAAATATACTACCATTGAGCTGCATGCCTAAGCCCATCTTTTATTGTGAAATATGTCCATTAGTTTCACTTGTTTGGTTAGATATTAAGTAACATTCATTTTATGGGTATGTGATTACTTGTGTAAGGTTATAATCTCTTCTTTTTGTGCATAGAAATCTGAAACCATTTCTTACCAGTTGCCATTTTCCAATCCTGCCAAACTAATCCATGACACAAGCTACCATGTTTGTTGTTGTTTTTCTGTATTTAGGACAGGGTCTACAGGGTCTCACTGTATAGATTGGACTTGTAATGATCCTCCTGTTTCCAGCCTCTCAAGTGCTGGGATTCCAAGTGCGCGTCAGGATGCCCAGTCTTAATTGCTGTCTCAGTGTGCCCCAGGAGCGCGGCCGGCACTGCATGCTGGAGATTGAACCCGGGCCCCTGTGCTCTGCCTAAGTAGGCGCTTTAGTCAGCTGAGCTATCAGGCCAGCCCATATGTTTTTTATGTGTTGAGTTATGGACACCTTGATGCTGTTCTCTGATCAGGTGATAGCATCTATACACTGTCACTTCTTGTAGATGAATCTGTACAACTAATTTTCTTAAAAGTTTTGACAGAAATTATCTACATTGTGTCTTTTTTCTAATGTTTTCATTAACTGCACTTTCTTTATAACTTGTTTTCATGGACATTTGTTATAATTATGTATACTAATTTATTATTACAAATAAGTTTATAACTATTTTTGTATTCTAATAATTATTTTATGCTCCAACTAAAAATATTCAACTCATGAATATCCAAATAATCATAAGTCACTACTTGAGTTATGATATTTTATCTATTAAATCAGTATTATCTCAAACTTGTGACCTCTGGTTTAGTTTAGATTGTAAGGTTGCTGTTGTGTTTTACTCTGATTTTCATCAGTGTTCCAAGGGTGATATATCTGTATTGAATATTTTGGCTCCAAAGATGGTTGTTGTAGGCAACTGAATTAGATAGAAATATTTATAGAGTCAGATAGGGTTAGGCCCTCAAAGGAGCCAGTATGAAACATAAGTTATCTTAGAGCAGGCTGGGGAGATAGCTCAGTGGCATAAGCACCTCACAAGTGCAAACTGCTGAATTCAATCCCCAATACCAAAAAACAAAAAACAAAAATAACAACAAAAAACATACCTTACAGCTGAGGGAGAGACAGACATTCCCACTGTGGGCCACACCTCAAGACAAAAGATCAAACAAATGCATACCTCCCTAAGGATAAGCTTCAGAAATTGGTATTCTAAATAGGTCTTTATCTCCTTGAAAAAGCCAGGAGTCAGGAACCCAGTCCACTACAGAAAAAGCCCTGTTCTTGTATACTTCTCTGCTTGCTATGTGATTCCCATTTGATCCTGATTTAGCCAATTTTTACCTGAACAATTATGCTTGCAATTTTTTTGGTTGACCATAGTTTCATCCCATTCCATGCTCCTACCTTATGGGTTTTGTTTTTATTACTTTGGACCTGCCTTGTGTCATAGATTTGTTCTATAAAAATCCCTAGAAAAGATAGGTTCCTTGGCAACACACTCAGGTCCCTTTTTGTCCTTCTCCAAAAGAAGGTTTTTTCCTTCAATAAATATATTCAGCTTTTAACCTCCATTGTTCCTAAATTCCTTCTTCAGTTTTAGAGAACAGGAACTCCTCCCAGATATCTTTCAGCTTGGGAGTTTCTTACCCTTATACCAGTATTGCATTAAACTTCACTTATATTTTGTAGGACCTGTGGTTTCTCTGAAGAACTACTCCATTTTAAGTTAATGCTAAATAGAGGTATCTCAATTATTTTGCAAAATCTGACTCTTTGATCTTTCCATTTATGATTCTTTGTGGTTTCATATAAATATTGCACCATCTGAATTTTGGAAGGGTAAAAATGTTGGATATTATGTAAGTTGATTTTTAACATCAATTTGTTGAGACTCTTTTTAATGTAGCATGCATGCTATTAAAAATAAAATGAAGTATACCAGAAATAAAAAGGATGTCTATGCTTTAGAAGTAGTTTTTTGTTTGTTTGTTTTTGTACCAGGGATCAAACTGAGGACCTTGCATTTTCCAGGCAGTCTCTATCTCTTCGCCTTATGTTTTAGTTTTAGATAAATGTTATAATGATTATTATATTGGCTTTTGCCTGAATAAAGGTGAAGAATAACTTTTTCCCACCTTCTATCCATAATATTTTGAAAATATGAAATCATTAAGTTACATGTAACATTTTCTGTTTGTTTTAAATCATTTTATTTCATCACCACCTTTTTTGAGTAGAAGTGACTAAATTTAATTGATAATATGTACTCACACAATGAGTGGTTTAGTTTGATATTCTAATAAAGATAGTTTTGGGTGCTGTTACATTTCCTAACATTTGTGTGATACTCCATAAAAACACACATACATCTAAACTGTTGTTCTGAAAAATAGTGGTACATCAAAATTTGTTTAAAATGTTCATGTTTGACATCACAAAAAAGAATAGTCACAGACAATTATATAAAAATTATTTTCAAATTAAGACAATGAAATATATGCAGCAGATCATTATGGAGAATCAAAGAATTCTTTAATATTGATGCATTTTTCTTTTAAAAAGGAAAACCAATAATAAAACAGTATCAAAACAGGTTAGTAGAAGAGTTATAACAACACATTGTGTATTGTTGTCTTCATAGTAGGTAGTCAGTGTAAAAGATATGGGCATGATATCTTATCCAAACAATATTAGCACAAACCTTTCCTTTCAATGAACTAAAGAAAATTAGCTGTATACCTTTCCTGTCTTATGTATAAATATATATCGTTTTTCTTTTTCCCTTTCCTGCATCAGTTCATCTTTTCTTTTGGACAGTTTCTTCCCAATTCACAATATCTATTGTATACTTTGGATCTTATTTATTCATTCAGTTTTTGCACTAGTGAGACAATATGATATTCACACAGATGGATCTGATTTATCTCACTTATGAATACGGTCTTGAGCTACATCCATTTACCTATGAAAGTCTCTAGTGCATCCTTCTTTATGACTGAGTACTACTCCTTTATATAAAAAAAATTCACACTTTTTTATCCATTCCTCAATTGTCAGGGGCCTGCCCCTTAGCTCAGTTCTTTAAGTGGCTGCTTCAACAAAGCAGTCAGGCAGGTTGCTATGGGTCAGTGCCCAAAACTCAAGCCAGCCAAACCTGCTCTGAAGGCATTCGGAGCAAAAAAATCCTCATTCCTCAGTTGTCGGGCATTTGGGTTGTTTCCAAGATTTATCTATGAAAATTTGTTGCTATAAACATGGGTGCACATGTATCACTGTGGTACGATGTTCTCACTGACTTTGACACCACTAATTGTTAACTTTTGAACATTGACTTGTATTTTACAAACATTGTAGGTATACTAGACATATCATAAATCAGGTCTGTAAATTCCAGCTCATTTGTCTATTATCATCTAATCAGATATCTGTTATCTATACTGCTTGGGATGGACGGCTTTTCAGTCCGGCTGTTAGCATCTTCTAATTTTCCTTTTGGAGCTAAGTGGCACCCTTTAAAATAAAGAGAGATACATTTTCAAATTCTTAAAAAATGAATTTAAATTGTGTGCGAATCAGGGAATATATTTGCAATGATGCGCTATATGAAGTATAGCAAATTAAAGTATGCTATGTGTGCTAATTATATACATGCTATACGAAGTATACAGATTCATTTGAAGGGGGAAGTTTGACAGCACCTAAAAATGTAGTTCTTCACCTGAGCAACTAAACATGAGAAAATAAAAGGATGTTTTGATAATTTAAAGAGAGAGAGAATGTGCATTAAAATGACAGACTTTTTTTCAGGAATGATATGTATTGTTGACTGGGAACCTGCTGCAAAGCTGCCAATGTGGGTGGTTACTAAGACATGAATGAGCACAAATTCATTGACATATTCACCTCTTGTTTTTGCATTATACTAAATGCCATAACTCAACTGAACAGGAAGGAAATCATAGACAGAGAAAAGATTCAGTTTGAAGTATGCGTCCCCAAAATCAAAGGCACAAGGCCACACGCTCAAAATTACAGGTTGATGTTCACCTGTACTCTTTCCTTGTGAGACGTGCTTTAGGCTGACCCAGGAGAAGACAGCAGGGGTCATTTCTCTAAGATCCATCTTATCAGAGGGAAGAGGTCACCAGTACTCTAAGCTGAACAGGGAGCTGGTCAGCAAGGACGTGTGACCTACTTCAAACTCCCACCTCTAGGTATTAAGACTAACATATTATCTGCTCAAGAACAATATCTCTTCAGAACTAGAGTACCAAGGAGAAGACTCACCTCTGTGCTTACTATGCTGGGTAGAAGGGCAGACATGTTAGATTAGGAAAGAACTCTTGCTACGGAAGTATCTCCCTTGTTACCCTCCTATAATAATCCAGCACATGTTTTTACTTTGTTTATGGGTCTGTAAATTATTTTTAAAAGTTTACTAGTACATATTTGTAATGCATAAAGACTGCATTTATCTGGACAGTTCGTTCATGTACACAGCAAACGTTAATTCCTTTTATGTCCCATTCCCCACCCTCTCCACACCCTCCATCTCTCAGTAGCCTTTTCATTTGAAAGTTCACCCCCTATATCAAGGGTAGCCCACAATCCACCACCCCCACCTTTGGACATTATTTGCATTTTTACTAAAAAATTTTCTCGGTCTCTAAACATTTTTTTATAATTCAAGGGTTCTTTTACAGGTATTAAATTTCCTAGCAGAACTTGACTTTTTAAAACAAATATTATGAAGAGTGCAATTCAAAATAATGACATATATTGATGCATGACATGCTGCTATTATTTATATATATGTATAATATATGTAATTTGAATTTTTGGAAACTTTAACTGTGCTGTCAACTTTGAAAAAAGTTATTCTAGTTTACCTTATGAAGTTAACATTGTACAGAAACTAACAGCCACATTGTCTAGAAACGTTAAACTTTTTTTCTTCCACTTGTATGGGGTAACAAACTGTATTAAATATGTAGGGTCTTATCTACATGGGTTTGAGTACAGAAACTGAATTTCTCTAAATTGAAAAATAAAATAAAGTCATTAGGTGAGAGAAAATGGTAATATTAATATTCTCAGACAAATTCTTCATTAGTAGCTTAGAGAACTGGAGAAGGACCACCCTGTACAGTCACAAACAGGCATACACTGGACAGATTCCCTAGCCTATGTGAACTAATTTATGCCAACAGAATAGTGCTTTTCAATGGAAAAAAGCAATGAATTTTATAATGCTCAAAGGCGTTAAACTTACTGACCTCAGAAGTGAGGTGTGTGTGTCTCTGTGGTCATGTCTAGAGGCACCTGAGGTTATTCACTCTGCATTCACTGTGCGGCCTTTCCCTGCAGGTCATCCTCCCTGATGAAGAGCAGACATTTTTTTTTATTTAAGAAAAATACCTAACCTGAAAGACATCTAATGGCTTTATTTTATTTTTTAATTTAGAGAACTTCAAAAAAAAATTTAGAGAACTTCAGTTTCTGTACTCAAACCCATGTAGATAAGACCCTACATATTTAATACAGTGTGTTACCCCTGTACAAATCTGCAACTGAGAGAGAAAATTAGAAACCTAACAAGAATACCAATGCACACATATTAGAAAAACAATAGGAAAAGAAAAGGAAATATTCAAATCTAACAGAAAGACTCTTGAGAGCTGACTTGCTGAGCAAGTAGAATGCTCCACATCATTCTGGACAGTAGATAATGGTACAGATAACTTGGAAATCAGTTTGGCAGCTGCCTATAAAATCAAACGTATACTTCTTTTATAACCCAGGAATGCCACTCTACGTTATTCACACAAGAAAAATGAAAACTTTTCATATTATGACTTCAGCAAGAGCATTCACAGTATTTTTTTCACATTAATCTAAAACAGAAAGTAATGTAAAACATAGATCTACAGGTGGATGTACAGTCAGAGGTAAATCCATGCAATGTAATACTACTCAGCAATAAAAAATAAATAAATAAAATATAATAACCCTAAAAACATCCACATCTTATTCCCCCTAACCTGAGGATGTGGCTTGCTGAAAGCGACTCTCTAGATGTGATGAAACTAAGGATTATGAAATAAAAGGCTTACTCTGCTCTGCTCTGAGTTCTTGCAACCATAAGGAACCTGGTTAGGTGGAGGCAGGCAATCAGAGATGCAGAAAGTGTGACTGAGCAAGGGTTGGATGGACACAGTTAGGAGGGAAGGAATGTGGTGAGCCTCTGAAATCTGGCAGTAACGGGCAGTTGCTCATGTCCTGTAACCTCCCCAAGAAACGCCGCTCCTGCTGACTCCTTGCTTTTCGCTCCTTAAAAGGCTTTTTGGATTTTAGACCTCTAAAGCTCTAAAGAATAAAGTTACACTACTTTATTCAACAGTTTTGTAAAGATTTGTTAAAACAGCAACAAAACTCTATTATACACAATAACACGGATGGGTCCCCAAAGTGTCATGTTAAAAGAAAGAGAACTTTCTAGGCAAAATTAAGCTGAATATTTGATTTTGTACAACCAGCACTCCTCCCTATACCTATGAATTAGTTATCACTTTGGCTTGTTTCAGTATTTTTTTTTCTTTAACTATGACTATCCCTGACTTCTTTTTTTCCTGTAAACTTCATTCCCATATTATGAATCTTTTTTTTAATTCTGATATTAAAAATTGTATTGAACACAAGGGCTGGGGGCTTCAATCCCGCAGCCTGCCAAACCAGTCCTGGGGATATGCTGAGATTGCTGGGTGTGGTGGAGAGTGCCTGTAATCCCAGCTCTTGGGAGGCTTTAAAGAGGCGGATCACTATGAGTCTGATCTAGCAGTGAGACTCTGAACACCCTGGAGACCCTTCTCTAAAAATCCAGATAATAAAATAAAATAAAATAAAAATTTTATTGAATATCATACTAACAAAACACTTTCTCTATTCAGGATTTTATTTTTCTTTTCTTTCTCCTCAGCCCTTTGTCTTTAAATTTATTTCTTCTGTAATATCTCCTTCTTCTATTAACTTAGACTCCCCAAACAAGCATCTCCAATGAAGAAAATATTTTTATTAAGTATTTCTAGTTCTAAAAATGAGGAACATGTTTAAAATTTAAATATTTCATATTAAGAATTGGCAAAGAGCACTGTTTCTTAGACAGTTTATGAGATAGTAAACACCAAAAGCCTAGGAAGTAAGGTAGAACTGAGGGAACATTCCACAATCAGAAGGAGTTGATTGGCTTTCTTCAGATTTTGCCTATTAAAATGATTAATAGATATTATACCCTGAGAATACTTAGTAGTGATATGGTTGGAGATCATAACAGCTATGTTAAGGTAGAGGTTTGCTGCTGTTTGAGTTATTTAGATGTTTCATACTAAAAAGCATCAAAAATAGTTTTTGAGCTTAAAGATGAAATTTCAATTAATAAATGACAACATTTTTATAATGTTACTATCACTATAGTGAAAATGATTATGTTGCATAGTAACTAGAAAATATTTCACAAAAAATAAACTGAATCTATCCCTTCAAAGTGAAAGTAAAATTCTAATGAGTTCAAAAGTAAATACTCGTGAAAAAAATTTCAGCATACAGAACAAACTGGGATTTTATTCTTCCTAACACCAGGGATTGAACCCAGCGTTCTGCACTGAGCTAATTCTTTTACCAATTTTTTAAATTTTTGGATAGGATCTCACCAAATTCCACAGGCTAGACTCAAATTTATGATGCTCCTGCATCAGTATCTCAGAGGAAATTGGGAAAAATGTTGTTACTTTATTTAAAAAACTTTAAACTTGACATTTAAAAGAATATGTACTTAGTTGAAAACAATTAAACCTTAACATTCTAGATTTTCTAAATTGTTTTAAGATTATTAAAAAATTGTATGGGTATTTTTATTTGTGCTTTAATTTTCAAAATATTTTAGGGAAATTTCTTTAAAAAATTAAGCTGATTCATGTGCAAAAATAACTGATAAAAATTAACAAGGATGATCATTTTCTATCCAAATTTCCATAGATATTTGGATAATCATTGATAAAGATTTGAAAATAGCATTACTTTTTTAAAAATTTTTTTCTTAACAAACTCTAAAACGTATTTTTGGAGTATAAAAATAAGCCCAGAAATTTATAGGAGAACATCATGGAAAAATATAGAAGAAACATTTCCACTACCGTAGTTTCTATTTGTTTTATAATTAATTCATTATAGTGTATATAATATAGTGCTACTTAACATATATTTTGTTTAAAATTGTTGAATTTAAACATTTTGATGTCATTAACATTTATTATAGTTTATTTTATTTTTGCATTTATAGACCATGTTATTATAAAATTGTATATTATTTTATTAACATCAGCATATATATGACACTTCACTAATACATGTAATGAGTTAACAATATATTATGGAGCTTCTGTTAAGAGTCATGTACAACATAATAAAATAAAGTTTTACCCTGATACCCAGCATTTTTCTGGATGTAGCTATAAATTAGAAAAATATAAGATGCTAGCATGAAAATAAAAATTACTTATACTTTTCTAATTTTCCTCCCAGTTTTGGGGCTGTGTTACTCTTTCACTTGCAAACTGTTCTTGGGAAATCTTTATTGCTGACTTAGGCCATGGCTATATTTGTGGGAAACAGAAGACAGTGCTTCAGAGGAGGCTGTGTTCCTGAGCTCCATAACACACCTGGTATTTAAGAGGAGGATTTTAACATAGGACTTTCTCCCACAACGGTGCAGGTTATTTGTCCCATTTGTGGTGGATAAGCTGCTTTAGACAGCCCTGATCTCCCTCCCCTGAAACACTGGCTCTCCTTTTGCCTTGGTGGCCAGCTCCAATTTCTGGTTGTGTTTCTAGTAATTGTCCTCGTATCTTCTTGTAAAGCAAATCTCATTTGATTACTAGACCAAATCAGACTATTTGTGCACAAAACCCAAAGGAGCAGACATGAGTCCCCCGAGTACTTAGCATTCTTGTGAGTCAGGCGCAGAGCTAAAGCAAATTGATGATCAGAGGTACAAATGCCTACCTGTGTGGTAGAGCTGACAGATACACTCTCTGTTCTATTAAAACCTTGTAGATACACTGTTTTCCCAGGAACCTTCAAGAGGTACTGAAAGTGAACATGTTTCAGAATGCCACAGGAAGCATTTTGAGCTATTGGTAAGAATAAACTGATGGTTTTTAGCAATTCTTAAAAATCCCAAATTTAAATGTACAATGCTCAGCTGGAATTTTTAGTCCGCTGTTTACTTTGAAAGAGAAAATAGTGTCACTGTCTCTATGACTGTCCTCATTGCATAGTCTCTTTTGTGTACTTCCCCCCTCGGATTTCCCAGCTATTATCTGAAAGTAAAAAATGTCTCCTTTACATATAGTTCCAGTTTTGCTATTGTGCTTGAAGTTTTTCATGAGCCTATATTCGCATATATTGGATTATCTTCTTTGTTTGAATTGGAAAGCAGCCAAAAATGCAGATATCTGCATGGAAGGAATGTGGTGAAGGGTAAAGGTATCAGTCACTCACGTGAGAAGATGTGGGAATAAACACTAGCCATAGCAGCCAAATGGATCAAGGTAAGAAAAGTGAGCTAAAAGGAAGATAGAGGTGTGTGGGAGGCCTCAGTGTGGCGAGGGCTATAAGGATGATAAAATAAATTTGGAAGCACTCCCTAGGGTTACTTTTTTTTTTTCTTTTTCAGTACCGGGGATTGAACTCAGGACCCTGCACTTGTCAGGAAGGTGCTTATTCTACTGAGCTATCCATCCAGCCCTCCCTGGCATTGCTGACCAGTCAAATACTTGTAATGACATACCCACAATCAACAGATTTGCTGTAATGAGTCCAGCTCCTTGGCATTTAATGTTCATTTTCAACTAAATTCAACTAAATGCTTTCGGGAGTTTTTAAAATTAGGCCATTATTTGAAGATTTTTTTTCCTTTTGTTTTTGTTTTAAATAACATAATCTTCAGTATGATAATATATAACATTCTTTCACCTGTTTGAACTATTACTTATATCACAAGTGCATATGGGTAGTTTTTGAGAGTTTTGTCTTTTTCACAGTTAAAGGAACTATAGTAGCTTTTCTAATTCCAGATCCATCCTGTCCTCTTAAGATTGACCCGCTGGAGTGTTGCCAAGTAGATAAAAAAAAAAAAAAAGCCTTCAGGCAGGCAAGATAGTTCGGTTCACTAAGACTAAGCTACCCCTTAAGCAGGGACCGGGGTTTGATCCCCGGTACCACATGCCATGCTGACCCCGCCCCTGGGCACCTTGAACTCCACTGAGTCCAGGTGCGGTAGTGCACACCTGGACTCCCAATCTTGAAGAGGCTGAAAACAGGAGGATCACTATGAGTCTGAGCTGCATAGTGAGATCCTGTGCCAAATACATAAAAACAAACCAACACCCCAACCTTTTGCCTCTTCAATTCTGAAAATCTGTAAACTTTCCCTTTTTCCCTAGTAACTAATAGGGGAGTGCTGGCTATGATTTCTAGTCCTAAGGATATATTAGTTGGTGCCAGGGAACTGCGTCAACTTCTCGTCATTTTGTCCAGAATTCAGAACTTGTGACTCTACTTTGAATTCCTGGATCTGTGCCCCAGCGCCTTGTCACTAGAATCTCAGCATGAGACTGCCTGAGTCCTTGGGCTCAGGACTTCACTCCTCACTTAGAACAGACACAGTTTTTGTATAAACATATTATCATCATGATCATGTAGTACAAAGGCCTCATTACAAAAACTGAAGACAATGAAGACTGACAGAATTATGTTGTCAGGAGTAAGCCAGGAGCAAATACCAAAATCTAATGGGTCTGACTCCTAATTAGTATTACTAATTCTTAATTTTTTTTTAGCAATGTAGGTTTAAAGAGTTAGCAGAGTGAAGATGAATTAAATTACAGAAGAGATTAGCTTTATTTCAGGACATTAGAGAGGGAGATTTGATTAAGATGAAGGAGTACTTGGCACTCTTGCTGGTGATGGCTACTACATTAATAGTTATAAACTAAACACACACACACACACACACACACACACACACACATACACACACCATGGATCAAAACTAATGCTAATTCCTTAGGCTTAATTTTACGTTTAAATGCACAAAACCACATTTTTTCCACTAAATAATGAAAAATGTCTCTGCACTCCCACTCTGTAGCCTTCCCCAAAAATGTCCACTTACTTCAAAGATGCTAGGCCTAACACCACTTTTCCTTTTTTTTTATTATTGATCTCTTATGTTTTCAATAGCATGCAAATATATCCTATTTCTAAAAATAGCTTTCTTTGAATTTGTGTATGTTTTTAGCTTCTGTTCTGTATTTTTTCTTCTCCCTTCAATAGCAAGCTCTCTAATAAGCTCATCTGTACTAGCTATTTTCATGTTCTCATTACCTCTTCATTTCGATCTTTCTTATGTTAGTCTTACAATACTGTGAAAAGTACTTGAATAATCAGCTTAGAGGGAGGACAGATTTAGCTTGATTCACGGTTTAGAAAATTTCTGTCCGTGCTTGATGGGCCCCATTAATTTAGTAGCATGTTAAGGCAGGAACATTTGACAAAGGAAAATGCTCACTTCACAGAAACCAAGCTGGAGAGAGAGAATGAGCTGAGAATTCCATCATCCTCTTGGAGGATTTTGTCCCACCAGCATAGTACACTTTCCACTGGGCACCCCCACCTCTGAAAGTTTCCATGACCTTCCTACCATACCAATCTAGGACCAAACATTTGACAGGAGAGCCTTTGGAAATATTCCAGATCCAAACTATATTGTGTGCTCAATCTGATTTTAATGATTTTACCTCTTTTGAAATTGTTCATGCTGAGGTGTATTGATGATACTTAATAGTCTGGAAATACAGGGATCTCTTCCATAGACTGATCTTGCTATCTTAAGGAAAGCAATACTATTAATCTGACTTGCTATACTTTACTTTTTATGGAAGGTTACATTTCCCAAAGATGACTGCACTAGTATATTTCATATATTTTTCAACAAACTGACATTCAGAGATGGGGGTCTATGTTTCTTCAACTTAATAAGGTCTCTGCTTCTTCCTCTTGACTTCTGTGGGTCTTTGAAACTATATTGACCAATAGCAACTCACTGTGCTCCAGCTTGCAGGTCTGAGTCTTTGCAAGGACTAGGACTTACGTGAGGAAGAAAACTTTTACTTGATTTCAGTTAATTGCCCTTAGGCTTCTCCAAGTGAAATATAGAGACAAGAGAAGAGCCCTTTTGAACTTACTGACTCATTCTGAGTAAAATTTTAAATTAGCTCTATTTTGCAGGGTTTTTTACACAGTCATTGTCTCTGAAACATTGGTTTTGATTTCTACGATAACAGGCACTTTGGATTTTCCCATTCTCTACAAGTTGTTCCTTCTAATGCTTTTCTATTTGCTTTTATGTTTGTACCTATCATTCTAGTGTTAGAATGTTGTCAGGTCATGGACAGCCCATTCATTTTTCTCAATGTACTAAATGAATTGCTTTATTTCTTTATTACCCAAGAATTTTGCAAGACCAGCCAGATAGCTCAGCAGATTAAAGCACCTGATTAGGCAGATGTAGGGGAGGGGGTTTTATCCCTGGTCTTGCAGTGCTGGCCCCATCCCCAGGGTGTGCTGAGCCAGACACTGAGACTGGGCATGGTGGCAAATGCCTGTAATCCTAGCTCTTGGGAGGCTGAAAACAGAAAAAGGTCACTACAAGTCCAATCTTTGTAGTGAGGCCCTGTAGATCCTGTAGACTCTGTACTAAAAAAAAAAAAAAAGGAAAAGAATTTTGTAGTAGAAGGCACCCTCTAATTCACCACATAGCATTTATGTGTATGATATCTCTTTTGGATGCTCTCAGTCCTAGGCATGTATAAGTAATAGTCTATATAACATTTGTACTTTAATATTTACTAAGGAACTCAAACTTATCACCTACAAACTGAGTTCTTAATTTCTTTTCTCTGAAAAACAGAGCATAAAACTTGTTTCTCTAGTCTTCTTCAACTCTGTAAATAGTATGACAATTCACACAATTTCTCCAAAATAAAGTCTAAAAGCAATTTTGATTCTTCTCTTTTTCTCCATAATTACATCTTATCTATTTCCACTGATTATACTTCATAACCTGGCCAGTCCTTTCTCCATTTGTTTCTTTCTGCCATTACTTATTTCCTAACCTTTGTCAATTATTTATTTTATCTCTCATCCATAGAAAGCCAGAGGATTTTTTTTTAACTCAAGCCATTCAGTTTCTTTCCCTTTGGGCAAATTTATTTTCCAAAGATGATAGCAATGGTGTCTTATCTCGTGGGAGCCCCCTTTAATACAAATTGGAACTCCTATCTGACAGTTGGGAGTCTGTGTCCCTATGATTCCCATGGAAGTGATATTGTAGTGAATAAAATCATGTTTTTGGTTTTTTTTTTTTTAATTTGATGTTTTCTTGGAAACTTGCTTTTGAACCTAATCCCCATGCCTGAGTAAGCCATGTAGCCTGTGGTGGGGCCCATATGGAGAGGATCTGGGCCTCCCAGCACCAGCTAAGTTTCCAGCCAATAGCCAGTGTCAATTTGCTAGCCATGGAAATAAGCCATCTTGACAGCTGGAGCAGGGATGGGTTATCCTCATCAGGACTTGTCTAGATTACACAATTGCAAGCAAAGGAAATTTTGGTTGTTCTAACTCATTAAGTTTAACGATTGCTTTTCTTTACACACTAGTAGATAACTCACACAAATTTTGTACCCAAAAGTGGAGTATTTTTGTAGAAACCCAAATACCTATAGTATTGGCTTTGAAGCAAACTATATAAAGAAGTGAAAAATCTCTAGGTGAAGTATTGCCAGAAACCTGAATAATCTGGAAAAAAGGTATCTCTGACAGCTCAAAGAAAAGTAAGGAAAATGTTGTTACAAGATGTTTTGTAGTGGTGGGATTTTTGATAATATACTGCCTGCAATATCAGAAAGGTTATGAAATGTACTAATGAATTTATGACTCCAGCTAAGGGAATTTTCAAGGAGATCTTTTCCTGGACTTTGATAAGATGTGAAAAGAGAGGAAAAAATGAAACAATAAACTTGTGAATAAAAATTTCATAACAAAAACTTTCTTAGTGTGAAAATAAATCTACTCCTTTTACTAATGTCTCTAGATGATAAGTGATATTTAAATTAAGGGTTGGCTTATGGAAAAAAATTGTACTATAGAGTATATTATAAAGATCTCAGAGAGATCTAAGATGATTCCTCATGAAAGCTTTCAGCTGGATGTCCTTCTAAGGATTAAAATAATAAGCTTTAAATATCTTCTCCCCTAAATATCAGAGCTAATATTAAGAATATTGTCCCACAGCAGGCTCATGATAAGGTTAATGAGGAGAATGGATTATCTTGAGAGGTGATTATAATTTTATTCCAAGGAATGAATGATATATTTATGTACCAGAAGCTTGTGAATAAAGGGACTAGGATTAAGAATCTAAAATAAGAAAAGACCTTGAGATCTCAAATGTTTATGAGTAGGAAACAGGCCTAAGAAGACTTCAGAAAAGAAAGGTGAGCCAAGGAGGCAGAACACAGAACCCATCGAGTCTGGCAGAAGGCATGGAGAGCAACCTCCAACAAAGACAACTGACCTCCAGTCAAGACACTAGCAGCATGGGGCAGGCATTTTGGAGTGAGCACGGGCCAGTACATTCTGTGTTCTATCTCCTTCACTGCCATTTTGAATAGAACACCCACAAAAGTAATCCAGCCTCTATCCTAGCACTTTACTTCTGTGTATTTGGAGAACTAGAAAAAATATCTTTTCACTTGTATATGTCACACATCATCATATTATAAAAGTGCTCCATAAGCTGCATTTGAGGAACTTTACACGAAGAATATTATCTATACCTATATCTGATTAGGTGATAAATTTTTAAATGTTGAGCTATTACAAGTTTGGAATGAGACTTTCACATATGAGAGAGAGAAATTGGTAGGCCTGAATGGAGAGTGTGACAAGTTCTGTCTTTCCAAAACGGCTGCTCTAAGAGAATTTATTTCATTATTTTCCCTTACAGTATGACTTTGATATTTTTTCTGTCAAAGATATTCCTTTCCCTTGAATTTGATTAGGATTTGGACTACTAAATTTATGTGACGTCGCTTTCAAAAGTCATCATGATGTGTGCTGCATCTACCTATTCGTGTTAGAGTCTTTATTTTAACACCTAATCTGTGTACTTGTGTAAGCTCAAGAGACTGTTCTGAAACAGTCCACATGAAGAAGGTGCACAGGCTGTTGATCTGTTATCTAATAACCAGTACTAACCTGGAGATCACATGGGTAAGAATTAATTTGAATCATGTCAGCAGCTATTACATGAATTATGGCAGGTTTGTGAACAAAACAAAATTGTATGTTAAGCCTTTCAGCTTTGGAATGGACTGTCACCTTAGAACTACAGCTGATCAAACAGCACATATAGAAGAAAACCACACTTGTCTGCTACCCAGGTCGTGAATGATCTAGTTTATACCCCTAACCTGATGTTGTAACATTCTTCCCTGTGACCATTTAGTTCTGATCACACTGATTTTCTTCCAGTTTTCTAAAATCTAGGTAGTTCTTATGCTTTGAGTTTGTCATTGTCACTGGCTGTTAATAATATTATTTATCCAAGCCCTATATTCAGGTTGCAATATATGGATTACCTTCTCAGAAACAGTTCTTCCACTAGTGTACTTAAAGTAACCTATTCTCCTTATGTTATATCATGTCCAATTATACCTATTTATCTGCTATCCATCTACCTTTCATCTGTCTATATCATCTATCTATCTGCCTACCTATCATCTATATGCATCTCACCATAAGTACATAAGTTCTGTGTAAAACATAGTCCATCCCATTTCTTCTCTGTGCTTATGGGAGAGTACTATAAGCATAGCAGGTACTCCCCAAATATGCTGAATGAATGAACAATAGAGATAAATATTTATTGCTTTATATTATAAAACAAAATAAGACTCAATGTTTAATTTTACAAACATAAGGACTAGGGATATAGCTTGGCAAAATAAGCACCTACCTGTCAAGCTCAAGCTCCTGAGTTCAATCCCCCATACTGCAGACAAAACAAAACAAAACAAATCATAAAAGATTTTATTGAATGTATCATATTGACTCACAAAATTATTTACAAATGTTCATTATTTTGTGACCTAGTGAATAATAAATTGATTCTTGTACCACTTGTATTGCCTATATAAGTTCTGCTGTATCAAATAATCATGTAAAATAATTTCAGACAAAACTCAGCTGTGTAGAGTGGTGACATATGCCTGTGGACTGTCTCAAAGAAACAATAGAAATAAAAAGTTCCAAACAAAGACCCAAGAGTATTAGTTAATTGATTTATTTTCTATTTCTATGAATATTTTACTTGATACAAGAGGTATGAAAATACAATCTTCACTGCTTAATGACAAGTTTTGAGGTAACATTAAGCTATTTAAAATGCACTTTTCAAATAGGAGAAAATATATTGGCAATAGAAGAAAAGACTCCAATTCCTAGAAATTTTAAATGCAAATAGCCAGCATGGCAGATATACAGATTTGTTTTAATTTAATTGATGTATGAATTCAAAAACTGATTTTAATATTTTTCCTTATTTTGTTTTCAGATAGGTTCTTCCTATGCTGGCCAGGCTAGGTTGTAACTTGCAATCCTCTTGCTCCAACTCCCATGTCATCGGGCTTATAAATATCTGTACCTATTCTCAGCTCAAATTTATTTCCTCAGAATGTATTTATTCACTTGCACCCTTAAGGGTGGGTAGCAAAGTTAGTACATAAGTCTACTGTGAAGAGTCCTTCTCATTAGGAATTAGCTACCTGTTAATAGCTCTGCATAAGTAACAAGAATAGCTGAAAAACAATTTTTTCTGTTTAGAGGATCAACAGATTATAATCTCATTAGCATCTAATTATGGAAGAATCCTAGAATCTATATCATAGTGCAGAATTCTTAGATTCCTATGATTTTTCCTTTTTCCCTTTTTCTTTTGTTCTATTAGGGCAAAATTCAATAGTTCAAAGAGGTTTACAAAAACAGATTGAGTTTTCTGTGATTTTTCTTGGGATTTCCTCACATCTATCCTACTGGAGAGTGGTATCCAAAGCCTCTCTGATTTCAGAAAGGCAAAGAAAGCCCGAGCTCTAGGCCAGGAGACAATGCTACGCTCCAAGTTGTCCTAAGGCTTCTCCAAATAGCCTCCACAGAGAAGTCTGCTGGGATGCATACTTGGTAGACTCCATTTACCTAGCATCATTTCTCCATTCTCTTAGTCCTCAGATAGGAGTGAGAGCCTGAGCCTTCAATAAGCTTAGCACTTACATCGTCTTATTCATTAACACAATAATAATACAATTTCATAGAGCACAAACAGATCAACAACAATTATCTTTTAATTTTAATTGCTAATTCTCTGTAAGTAAGCCAGAACATGCTCTCAGTGACCAACTGCCAATGCATATAAATAATAATATATTTAGCCTATCACAGAGCCTAATTCTCCCTGCTGAGCAAAAGATTGTTTCTTGTACTTATCTTGCAGTTTTAAAAGGTGTCCCACTAATTGCCATACAATTCCCTCATGCTATTGTAGGCAGCTCTTTTCCCACCCCTGCTCCCCTGATCAACTCCTTAAATTAGTTTTATGACTACTGCTTGGCCTTCTTCTGTTTGTGATGCCTCCGTGGTGCTGTAGCTTCCTTCAGCCATTTCACATTCTTATAATCACACGGATACTATTTGCTATATAGTAGAATATAGCAAGTCGGAACTGTGGGCAGTAATGGAGCCCTAGGAGAATGGGACTTAAACTGGCCAGACATAGACTGACTGCTGTGTCAGTGAGAGGAAAAGATAAAATGGGATGGATGAAGAAAAATAGAACATCTATCTCTTTCTGAAGCATACCAAAATCAAAAATTTCCAAAGATATTGACAGATAAAATACTATTAACATATGTAGTTTTATGTCAGTTATTGACAAATGGTATCATGCTGCTGAATAAATCTCTTAAATTCAACTTCTATTATTTGTTAACCTTATCTACCTGTTATTCTACAGACAAAAAGAAATTGTTTCCTCTATCACTTATTGTCTATGTAGGTTCCACTGTATCAAAGAGTAGAATAAAGTAACACATACAGATACATTATTCTAGTTAAATTACAATCAGAAGCATTTTGATCTATAATTATGTATTTTTCACTTCTTAAGGAATAAAATAACTTCTAATAAGACCTTAGCTTATAGAATTATTACCTACTTAATTGTATCATTAATAGTAGATGAACAGGGGCCGGGGAGATAGCTAAGTGACGTAATTGCCTGCCTGGCAAATGCAAGATCCTGAGTTCAGGCCTCAGTACTAAATGAATAAATAAATGAGCAATGCTGTTGGCTTCACTTGCTCTAAGTTTATTAGGATTTCCTGGTCCACTTTGTTAGCATCAAGTTTGGGTCTCTGTCCAATCTTTTCTTTAGTCTTCTTCACAGGATCAGGGCAAACACTAGGATTTGTGCAGGATGAAACCCCAAGGGATGCCTCCGGAATTCTGAAGGGCAGAAGATGCAAAATAGGACTGGAGATGCTGCATCTGCTCCATCTGAGAACATTTTCATCAAAAGAGCACACTTCAATGACTGCAAAAGAGAACAAACTTAAACCAAATAACAATTGGAAGATTAGTTTGATAAAGGTCTTTTGTGAGGCAGGTTGTGTCTCAGTGTTGGAAAATCAAAGTGGATAGTAAAGAAGTAACTTCTTTCTCATGAAGCTTATATTCTAATAAGATAATAAATAAAAGAAGGTAAAACAAGATGTTTGACAGTAATAAATACTGTGAAGTAAAATAAAACAAGGAAAAGGGATAGGATTATGAATCTCCTGTACTCCCAGCAAGCAGGAGGCTGAAGCAGAACTGAGTCGTGAGAGTTTGAGGCCAGCCTGAACTGCATAGTGAGATCCTGTCACAGGAAAGAAAAAGAGGAAGAAAACCTCATGAATAGATAGATAAGCATAGAATTACTTTGCACATGAGAAACTTACCAGGAGATGGGGGTGGGGAGGATGATGGAAGAGAATAGGAAGTAGAAAGAACTAAGATGTGTTATACACAGATAACTGACTCCTCTTGATGAGTGGTGTCATTGAGTGCTGCAAACACGTACTAATTCAAATATATATCTTTTTGAAAGCTGAATCTGTGATCCTAATACTCAGGAGGCTAAGAGGCAAGGCTCCCCGTGAGTTGGCATCATTCCTTAGCTACATTGTAAATTTAAGATCAGCCTGGACTATGTAGTGAGACTTCGTTTCAAAAAAACAAAAATAAATAAATAAAAATTTATTTATTTGGTACAAGGTCTCATTACACAGTTCAGACTAGTAGGAGCGAGGACGCTCCTGTGTCAGCCTCCTCAGTGCTGGGATTACAGGCGTGGGCCATCAAGCCTCATCTCGGTGGCCGGCACAGCACACACAGCGGGTTCTGGAGCCGGCATGGCATGCAGTACTAGAGATTGAACCAGCTCTTTGCATGTTCCAGGGAGGTGCTTCGACCTCTGAGCTATCTTCCCAGCCCAAATAAAATTTTAAAAAGCAAGAAGTATTTTCTGGCAAGTAGATAGATATATGAATAGAAATCTAAATAGAGTGAATACTTGTGCCCATCATGCAAATGACTGGATGAGTAGAATTTCCCGGGCAAGAGAGTATCAAGTGCTACTGCCCTGGGGTAGAAGTATGTTTGTAGTGCTGATAGCAAGGGGACCTTAGTGGCTGCAATGAAGTGCAAAATGTATAATGATAGATAATAAAGAGAATAGAAACTTAAGCCAAGGTACCAAAACCTAAGAAAGAACTTATAAATTTGTATTAAATGTAGTGAAAACTCAATGAAAGAATTTAGGCAAAAGTGACATATCCTACTTTACTATTTTGAAGTCAATAAATTCTGTAATCCTTGCTGTTATCTGGAGAATAGAATGAGGGATGTGAGAAGCAAATATTGAGGCAAGGTGGGAGGTGATAGAAGTCACCCATTAGAGAGGATGGTGACTTCAACAGGGACAATGCTGGCAGGAGAGGCAGTATGAAGAGAGAAAAGAACATTGTTCAAGAAATAAGGAACTAGCTGCCTAGTATGAGGAAGTAGTCAACTCTGAAATGTAAAGTGCACAAAGAGAAGGCAAGAATCTAGTAGTGGACCTGAATTTCTCACTGATTGCATTGTACTTGATAGACGTTGAGTGGGCAAGAAGCATATTATAAAAATACATCAAGGAATTTCAAGTATAATTAAGGCAAAATTTCAGCCAACAATAGATAACAAATACCGTGAACACGGTTCCCCTTGGTCCTGCAGCCTGGCAGGTGCTGGCAGTGCCTTTAAGGGGCTACAGACTATGATGTGCTATGGTTTTAATGGCCATGTTAAAAATAGCCCTATGCCAGACACATGCCATCCATCAGAATTAAGTGGATCACCCAGCACCTGCTTCCTGTACACTGTCTCCTGTTACCCTGTGTGCTTTTCCAGATACTGATGGCTCTTTGGCCCTTGCCTGTAGGTATAATAGTATTCTTTGCCCAGAAAAACAGTAATGATCTCTGGAACATGAAATGCAAGCCAGGCATATATTTATCATTTCAGGACTGTGCCTGCATTACTAAAAATAGCTATCGTGCCTTGAGTCCGCACACACTTGCCAAGCTCTTATACAAGATGCATTTTCCATATCTTATCTCATTTAATCCTGGCAAGGCAGGCATAAGGCAAAAGCTACTGTTATGCACAGTTTGCATTTAAGTAAATTAAATCACAACATATTAAATTTCTCAACTAAGGGGCAGAAGAATAGAGACAACTCCATGCCACCTGCTGTAATGACTGACTTCACATATTATATTTAATTCATGATTTTGGATAATATTAAAATAAGCTTCCTTCTAACATAGTTTTGGGGTACGTAGCTGACTGTTTTGAAATTGAACTCTGGTGGATTCACTGGATGATTTTAAGTATTAAAGGAAAGAGTAGAAGTTGCAGTACAGCTTGTGATGATTCCAAAATAATGGTAAGGGTTTGTTTCAAAATGGCAATAACAGATTTTTTTAGCATATTCTGTGTGTGTGTGTGTGTGTGTGTGTGTGTGTGTTCTTTTTTAAATAATTTTATTGAGAAACAAATAGCAATGAGAGAGTTTCAAAACCTATTAGGAGGACAGTTTCAATAAATGATACAATGCATATTGTTGTCTTCTTAATGGTTATTCATAGTACAAGATGCAGACATGATATCCTGTCCACAAATACTATTATAACAAATCTTTGTATTCATTGAATTAAGAGAAAGTAGCTGTATATCTATCCTATTTTGAATATACAGCTACAAAATGGTCCTTCATTTATATCACTTTTTTAAATTTAGTTTTGTCAGAGATAGGTATTCCATTGCCTTTTAAATATTGTGGGTGCATAAATTCAGCAAAATATTCCAATATAGTCCAGTACTTCATAATAGTAGTGGGTTTTTCCATAGGACTGGCAATGTCAGAAGTTGTTGACTTGAGCCTTTTACAGATCAGCATATTAATATGACTTTACTTTTTATACTTCATTTTTATACTTTTCTGCTGGATGGTTAAGACCAAGATAAAGCAAGACCTATATAACAAGAAATGTAACTTTTGTATCTGCCAAGGTCACTCAAATCCCCTCAGGATTTATCCTGAAACCCTGTGCCACAGTTTGTAGATCCTTCATCAGTGTCAGCCATGTGGATGAGTCACAGCCATTGCTTCACCAATTTAAAGCAAATTCTTTTATTCTAGAAGCATCATAAATGAGAGATATAGGTAGGCAGATAAAAAGTAGACTAGTGGCATAGAAACTATTTCAAACTCTTCACAATAAGAAGTGCAGGGGCCAGCCAGATAGTTCAGGGGACTAAAGAGCCTGCTCAGGCAGATGCAGGGACTGGGGTTGGATCTCTTTTATGTGGAGCTGACCCCGCACCCGGGGTGTGCTCAAATGGTGATTGTGACTGGGCATGCTGGTATGTGCCTGTAATCCCAGTGTTTGCGATGCTGAAAACAGGAGGATCACTGTGAGTTTGATCTACATAGTGAGACCCTATAGATCCTGCAGACCCTGTACCAAATACACAATAAAAATATAATAATAAAATAAATAAGTTAATAAATAAATAAGAAGCTCAAATGCTTTATGTCATGGAAAGTGATCTCTGGCATGTCACTGCAGACTGATTTCTTATGTTCCTTTTTTCTGAGACAGGGAGACACCTGCTAAAGGGCTGAGAACTGATTGATCTAGAGAACCACCCCTTGTCTTACAGAGGGATAGTTCTTAGTGGATATTGGAAAACCAAAAGCAGAAGGTTCTTCCTGGTGACTAAGGTGGTAGAGATGAAGGCTGGAGATGGAGAGAACGAATAGCTAGAACAAAAACAAACAAAGAAGTGCAACATGCCAGGAAGTGGCTGCCATTGAAGTGTGGAGAGAGGGAAATGACATAGCACATCAGCTAAACTAATAGAAATAAAAAAAAATATTTTAACCAGTTAGGCAGATGGGCGTGGTGGCTCAGGCCTGCAATCTCAGTTCTCAAGAGGCTGAGGCTGGAGGGTACTTGCAAGTTTGGGACCAGCTTGGGCTGCAAAGTGAACTCAAGGGCTGGGGAGATAGCTCAGTCAAATAAGCACTTGCCCAGCAATCTCAAGGTCCTGAGTTCAACCCCAGTAGCAAAAAAAAAAAAAGTGGCTGGGTCAGGCTTTGATGATGACGTTTTTATAAATGAACGGCCCCATCCTCTTTTTGAGGGGTGCTGAGTTAAACCCCAAAAAAAAAAAAAAAAAAAAAAAAAAAATGAACTCAAGGCCATCCTGAATTGGATAGTGAGATCCTGTCTCATAAATATTAAAATAAAATAACATAATAAAATTAAAAGGTTAAGCAACTTTCAGTAAACAACATATATTTTCAAAATGTTTGCAAAATAATTATGACATTTTTAGTAAAAAAATCAATGAAATATAAGCCGATTCATAGATCTTATACATTTTTATGTATCTTATATTAATAGAGTAAAACTAAAAATTAAAAGAAAAATGACTAAATTAATCTTTTAAAGCTAAAGTAATTTTTTACTTTTGTTAAATAAATTAAAATTGAGATTATGGATTATTTAAAAATGAACTTGTATATGTCTAATCATTCAATATCAAAATTATCCTGCAAAGATTAATTAGAAATCCAAATGTATTTTCATAACATAACAAATTAAATTTGTGCCCATCTTAGGAACTTGCAAAAAGACAGAAAATTGAGAACCAAAATCAGGATAATTTCTCATGACCTTGTTAAGTAAAACAGGACCACATATATTTCCTTTTTGTGCTATTAACAGTACTGAGAACAAGCAAAAATAAGACAATTACTTTTTCTTGCAAGATAAGATTGAACCAACTAAAATAGCTTTTTAATCAAGATTAGCAACTTGCTCATCAATTCTCATTCCAACACTACAGCTTCAGAGAGCCCTATCAATCTGAAACTATTTACTAGATTCTGCCAAAGCCCAGTTTTCTCCTGGCAAACAGATTTGCTTTAAAATCATCCAGCCAAGGCTCAGACTCTGATGACTAACAGATAAACCTTGTACCTGGCAAGACCTGGTGGCTCTTCACTGAGGCAGATGCCCCTGATCAACCCTGCTGCCTTCAGTGCAGCAGCCAAGAGCTGGACCCACCCGCTTCCTCATCCTTGGGCGGCACATTGATGAACAAAACCCCTCTCCTTGGGAAAGCCTAGGACAAGGAAGTTGGTACAGAACTTTGCCTTGGAACTCAGTGCCAGGAGGGTTCAATTCTAAAGCCACAGATCCCAAAGTCTCTGTCCCTAGGCCAAAGCTTTAAGACTAACTTTTTGCCATATGAAGACTCATCATCCTGATGAACTTACAATAGTATTTTTACACAATATTTTGTTAGTACCTATACATTTTATAAAATATTGGGATTAAATGGGGTATTTTTATATGAATATATCTTGTTTTGATTATTTTCATTCCTCCAATACCCTAGATTACACCTCTCCTCCCATTCCTATTCCCTTTCTCTTTTCTAATGTAGTAGTGCTGTCCTTTCTACAACTTAAATAGTATCTTCTTATTTTTATTTTTTTGATTTCAGCTCTTAAGGAAGATATACAATGCCTGTCTTACTAAGTATTGCCCATTTTGCTTAATATGATAAAACCTAGTTCTGTAAATTTTCCTCCAAATGAGACAACTTCAATAAATGTTTATTTTGATCTGCATCATCTTTGTCTGGTTGAAGTGATGTTGGGCCAGGAGTAGACCATAGCAACAAGGAAACTGTAACAGTGTAGATCTTGGTCATATTCTGATCTCAATGCACTGTAAAACTTGGTGCTATGGGCAGCAAAGTTAGACAAAAATTGATAAGCAGTTAATAAGGTTGAGATAGACCGAGGGAGTCTAGGTAGAAGCTAAGAACATCATACTGTGGCTAGTAGTGCATCTGAAGAAGGCAAAGCTTTGAGATTAAAGTCACCATTGTCAAATTTATGCATGTCCCTAAAGGATGAATGGAAACTTAAAGTTATGCTGTAATTGGTATCATCCAGTCCATGAAGTCCTCATATGCATCAAACCAGAACACCTGGTTTCTTTCTCCAAAATGTTCTTGTTGTAGAAGTCATAGATAAGCCACGGTTATAGATGTCAGCCACCTACACTTGCTACGTGCACACTTTCCCTACTGGATCTCTATTAACTAAGCAGCTATACTTGTAGTTTTATTGATTGATTGAAGTTTGACGCAGAATTTACTCATCTCATGATTTTGAACCTACTTTGTGTTTTTGCTCTATAAAAGAAACCAGAGTAATGACTTCCATAGCAACACACATTCAGGACCCCCTCCTATTTTTCAGGAGCTACCAGTGAATAAATCTTTCCTACACTTAACATTAATTTTTCCTTAGAGTTCGTTCTTTGATTTTCGGAGACAGGAATTTGGCCCATTTGACATCTATCAACGTGTGAGTTCTGTTTCTCCCATATCAACATGAACCAGCCCAGAAACATTGATGATTATGAGATTGTCTAAAACATCTGTTCCCAAGTACAAGGCACAACAATACGGAGAGTCATTGTCCATTTGGAGGAAGAAGAAGGAAAAAGGAATTAGTTGATTGCATACAAGCCTACCATCAATGCTTTCATGGTAAGGGCCATGGGCAAATTCTGTGGCATCTGATTATAGGTGGGTATCTGTGGAAAACTTGTCTGTGATTTTCCTAGCCCAGGTATAGTGTTGTGGGAGGAGCTACCCTTTTTAGTAACATTCTTCTCCCTTCCTGACCACCATCCTGAGCACTCCAACCAAAGATCCGAGATAAACTAAACCTGGGTATCCTCTAATGCTGCAATAGTGTCACCACACCAGCCATAGATATATAGCAAACATGGATGTAAAGCACTTTCCAGTGCTAAATTAGTAATACTTACAACTCTGAGAAAATGATCAGCCTGCTTAGAGTTTCTGGAAAAACAGACACAAAATGAAGTTAGAAAGACTGAAATAAATAATCATCTTATGACAGACGCCATCAATAAATTTCATGGACTATGCCTTCCCTTAATGTAAAAAATAAAACTCTAAGAATTCACAAAAAAGCAACCAATATACACTCAAATAGAGAATTTTAAATGTTTTGTCTTAATTCATTGAACTTCAAGAAAATACACAGAAATGTTCTTTTATAAGAGAAATAAAGAGAAATTGAAATAACTTATTTGGAAAGTCAAATTCTAGAGCTAAAAAGAAAGCTGAACAAAATGAAGAATTGCTAGACATCATCAATAACATCATCAATGAAGCAGAAGAATCAATAAGCTCAAAACAAGACACTTGAAAAACAGAGTGCAAGAAAGATAAAAGAATGATGAGAAATGAAGTTTATGAAAACATTGAAGCAGCATTGAAAAAAACCACTTAAGATGGACTTGAGACGACCAACAAGATAGAAAACTTGTTTAAAGAGATAATAACAGAAACAGAAACATAGCTCAGGGTCACAGTGCCTGCACAAGCATGAGGTTCTGAGTTCAATTCCCTGTACCCTCTTAAAGAAAAACAAAACAAAACACCCAGAGAAGGGCCAGCCAGATAGCTCAGCAGACTAAAGTGCCTGCTTAGGCAAACACAGCCTGGGGTCAGTCCTTGGCACCACATGCTGTGCCAGCCCTGTCTCTGGGGTGCACTGAGACTGTGACTGAGACTGGGCATTGTGGCATATGCCTGTAATCCCAGTGCTTGGGAGGCTGAAAACAGGAGGATCACTATGAGTCCAGTGTGTATAGTGAGACCCTGTAGACCCTGTACTAAATACATTAAAAGAAAAACACCCGAAGAGATAATAACAGGAAACTTCTCAAACTTAGAAATAAGAAAAATATCCAAGTACAAGAGGGTCAGAGGCCACTAGTCAAATCAACCTAGTCTATCCTAAAGTATACTATGCCCAAACTTTCAAAGTTTAAAGACAAAAAGAAGATTCTCAAAGCAGCAGAAGGGAAAGCAAAAATCAAATATATAAATATGTTCCAAAAAGCTTGACAACCAACTTCTTAGTAGAAAACATATACTCAATGAGGTTTGGAATGAGAAGTTAATAGTGAAAAAGGAGAAATAAAACATCCTGTGTATCAAAAATGCTGTATTCAACAGTCATCCTTTAGAGGTGAACCACCAAAAAAAAAAAAAAAAAAAAAAAAAAAAAAAAAAAAAAAAAAAAAGAGAGAAAGAAAGAAAACATCTGAGAAAATTTATCACTACCAAGGTTGTCTCATAATAAATGCTACAAGGAATTTTTCTAGCCAAAAGAAAGAGATGTTATTAAGAAGTAAACATTGTTGAAACGTATAAAGTTCACTGGTAAGGGGAACTATATAAAAAACTCAGATTGCTCTAATATAAAAAACGTGTTGTATAAACCATTTATCTTTATATCATAAAGAATAAAAACAATTCAAACAGGAGTAATTATTGTTATTAATAGGAAATATAAGATAGAAATATTGGACATGAAAAGTGAGGAATGAGATACAATTGTACAGCTTTTTATTGGTATTTTTCTTTTTCTTTTTCTCTTACTGTTTCTTTTCCTTTCTTTTATGCATTTAGTACAGGGTCTACAAGGGCTCACTATACAGGTGGGACTACTAATGATCCGCCTGGGTTCAGCCTCCCAAGAGCTGGGATTACAGGCATGTGTCACCATGCCCAGTCTCTATTGCCCCCTCAATGCAGTCCTGTGCCTGCCTAAGCAGGTGCTTTAGTCTACTGTGCTATCAGGCTGGCCTCTTTTCCTATTTTTGACAGTCAAGGTTGTACTGCTATCACTTCCAAATAGCTTGTTACTCTCAAAAGATGTTTATTGTAAGCTCCATGATAAACAAAATGTAAAATTGTACAACAGGCATGCCGAAATTTATAAGTAAATATCAGAGAATTAGCTTTTTCTTACATTTGCACCAGTTTATCATAAATAGAGGTAATGCTATTTTGCTAAAATAATTTATTTATGTATTTTCATATCTTATCTGGCCAAATTATATTTAATATGAAAAATTAATATACACACTTTGGATATTTATTGCTCTTCAACTCATTTTTTGAGCTGATAATAAATGAAAGTTCCTGATGCATTAACATTATTTTGTCTAAAGGCAATCATTGTTTGAAAGATGCAAAACATGTGTTTACAAATCCAGGGTTGCTCACAATGCCTTAGTTCCAACCATGTTGAAGTCAGAAAACTGCCTTACATTCATTAATTATATGTGGTTTTTCTAAAAAACAATAGCTCTAAAAATTCCCCCAAAAGTAACACTTAATGAATAAAATTTAAATGCTGGCTTCCACATGATAATCTTTTCTTTTCAGTATTTATCAAGGTAGAAAATTTATGACAGTATCAATGCTTGGTTTGCAAATGAGTAACTTTTTAAAATTTCAGGTAGATTTTACTCAGCTTCTCTAAATAATAAGCTATGTCCACCCTAATTAACAATTGGAAATTTTTATATGGTTTTTTTTTTGAGAACTGTGCTAGTGGCAGTACAATATCATTTGTAAAAACTGAGGAAATAACTAGCTTACTCAAAATATTTGGTTAGTGTATCTGATGATAGTCCATTTAGCTAGCTTATTAGTCAGAAAATTATTACTCATAGATACAGTTAGCTCACTGCCTGTTTTTCTGAATAATTATACCCAAAAACTCATTTATGTATTGTCCATCCTTGCATTTTTGCTAGAAGAAACAGGTAAATAATGTAATTGCAACAGAGTATCTAGTCCACAAAGCCTAAAGTATTTAGCATCTGGCTTTTCACAGAAAACATTTGCTAACTCCTAAATTAAACTATTGTAATTGATTCTTCTGTCCTACCCTATCACTGTTGTAAACCAACAATCTCCCCCCACCAAAAAAAATGTACACATAGACCCTGCAGCCTTTCTCATTTTTGAGAAATGTTAGTCATTTCTACATAGATGAAAAATATTCCTTAGGTAGCAGAAATGGATTAAATCACTACTACATAATTTCTTAAATCTGAATAAACATATCTGAGTAAATATTTACTTATAAATTTAATTACTTCTAACACATTCAAAGAATTATGAAGACAAATAGACATCAAATGATTTACTGATGATATTATTTTGCTTGAACTATATCAATATTAGGGGCAAAAACTGGAGCTCCTTTTTGAGGCGTAGGTTCTTTTGAGTTTGATGTAGACCATAGAACACTAAAAGTGACAATTTGTTTCATTTTTCTCCATTCCTATAATCATGAAATCTCCTTTGAAGCAGAAAATGTCACAATCAATTTGGTTTTACTTCTTAAGTGACCATATTTTAAAAAATAAAGAAATCTCATATTATTTAAAGCTTAAAATAATAGTGCTTTTTTTCATTTTCACAAGATCACTAAGATCATCCTTTATGACCCCATTAATATCCAAGTTGATGTATAGTCTGGTTACTTGAGTTCTGTGGAGGTCTTTGTTTATCATGACTGTGCAATTTAACTGATGAGAGTACCTGTCTGTATTAGGATGCCACTGAAATGAATAGAATGTTAAGCTCATTGATAAATTGTAAATTATGTATACATTATCATATACCTAGATTTTTATACAACACTGACCAATAGCAAAGGCAGTAACATTTTAAAAGATAAACAGTATAAGAAAAAGATCATTTAGTTCAATAGGCAAGGCAGGAGTGAATAGATGATATTATTAAATGATAGAACAACTTCTATTAATGACCCTTTATTTCTTTGCTTCTGTTTTGGTGTGGATGTGTTTGTTTGTTTGTTTATTGTTGTTGTTTGATATCATCTTTCTATGTTATTTAGGCTGGACTTGAACTTACTAGCCCAGGCTGGTCTCAAATGTGAGGCAAGACTCCTGCCTCGTCTTCCTAAGAGCTGGGATTACATGTGTGTACCACCATACCCAGATTATAGACTTTTAACACAGGATCAGAGTCACAAAAAAATCCACTCACTATGATAGAATCCTCTATTCTTTAATTAATGTCACAATTTTAATGAAATAAGGATAGTAATAGTTTATTCTGTATGTTACACATGATGAAGAATTACAAATATATATATATATGAAGAATTATATATATTTATATATAATATATATATATTATGCAGGGAATATATATATATTCCCTGCATTAAAAGCTTACAATTAACCTTAAAGAAAGTGCCCTACTACATCAAATAATTATATGTTAAAGGGTTCAAGTCTTTGTACAACTGTTAACACAAATGGTAAAATCAATATCTTAAAAATTATAGATAAGCTTAAATAACCGAAGGAAATAGTATTTGGTAAAATAATTTGTTTAGTAAATATCACTATAATAAGAAACCTTAGAAAATTCTGATTATTATAGTAACAAACCCATGCATGAAGTAAACTTGACAAGTCATTATATTTCTTTAAAAACTGGTATCTCAATTTTTGCTTCTCTTTTTCTTTTTTTTTTAGATAGGTGCCAACAGAACATCTTTCAAGAGGATTTATTTAGATAATGGTATATTCAGTACAGACACCTAAATTGATTTACATTTTGAACTCCTAAAAATACAGGAGTATGTATGATCACACTGGATAAAACATCTCTGATTTGAACAAATTGCAGTTACCTACCATCTCTAGCATTTAACCAGCTGTTCTGGAACAGATCACGGAATTTGCCTGGGATGTGGATGAATGAGAACAATGACTTGGGCTCAATTTTAGGTTACTTTTACTTTAATTTGCTTCCAAAGCAGGAAGTAAACAGAGCAGCTGACATAAATGAGGTTAGAACATGGGTGATTGGTACAAGAGAGTGAAGAAGATGCACGGGGATCACCCACCCTTCGCCTCAGTTACACATTTTGCTCTTAACATTTCACAGCATTGCTTCGGAGTTTGGTAGTCTTGGCAGATCATGGGCTGCTGATTTGCCCTATGGATATGTGGATTCACTGTGTTTTCATGCACCCCGCACTCAAGTCAGCACACAAGCACCTCACACTATCATAAAAGGCAACAGCCTCATCATACACAGTGACCTGCGTTCCCACACAATCGCTGTGGGATGCACTAGGCTGCCTTACAGATGGCAGGGCTGATTCTGCAAACAGGATTCTGCTTCCTTTGTTATCAGTACATGTAAAAAGTGTTTCCTCAAACAGAGACAACGAAGTGCAAGGAATAAGGACGAATAATGAAAAACAATGATCCATTTTTCAGTAAAATAGTTCCTAATTATTTTGATAAAAACAAATACTTTAGATTTTTCTATCATAAATGGTTTGTAATTTTTGTGATTGAGAAGCTTTATTAATCTTTTCTAAAACATGCTCAAGGAAATATAAGACACAGATAAATTTTGTTCCCACAAATTCAATGATGGTAACACATTCATATTGAGAAATAACCTAATAAAACCCATCCGATATGGCAGTCCCTTTGACATTCACTCTCCCTCTTAAATTAGACTGTGGCACATTGCAAAATAGATTCCCTTTAGTTCATGACTTGTTCAGTTGCAAATTCATGTAAACTACAGAACCAGTTTGGCACCTGGTGTGATCATGAGTCTACTGCTGTTTCTCTAATCAGAAAACATTCCTATTAGATAAACCATCTGGCTTGAAAAGCATCCCTTTTGCATCCAAAATGGCTTTGTTAGAATTCAGCCAAAGTATATTTTAGAAGATGTGTCAGCAAGACCAGTTTGTTTACTGATGTAACAGTCCCCTATTAAAATATCGTTTGTGAGATAACGAGCCATAAAAGGAAAATATTTCACAATGTGAACATAGTTACATGCAAAAACATGAATGGAGACAGGCATTGTCTACGGCTATGTACGGAAATCTCTTCTAATTTGCCACTCATCTTCATCATCTGAGCAGAATCAACTACTAAATTGCATGTTATTCTGATTGCAATCATTCCCATTGAAGTATGACGTAGGACTGTGGCTTCGTGACCAGCAGGATTTCTTGTGGGTACTAGTGTACTACTTCATTATCCACCGAATCATTTTTACTCTTATGGATGTGAGTCATTTTATTCATGTCCACATTCTTCAGTGTATTTATAGTTTGTATCATTTAGTCAGATATTAACACAATGCTACTTAGGAATAATACATAGGAAGCCAACATAATAATAATTATAATAATAATTTGGATGAAGGCCAGGCATTGTGTCACACTCCTGTAATCCCAACACTTGGGAGGTTGAGGCAGGAGGATCATTGTGACTTCAAGACCAGCCTATGCTACAATGTCAGGTCAAGCCCAGCCTACATAGTGAGAGCCTATCTCAAAAAGACAATAAATAAATAATTTGGATGAATTTTAGGCAATCAATGACAAATGTTTGATTTTTCCACTAATGGAAAAAAATTTGAAGGATGCCGACTTTTCCTTATAGCTTCACTGTCATTAAGAAAAATATGCGTTCTGAGAGAAATGTTGTTTATTGATCTCTTTGTTTTATTACAATTTTATTGTATGAGCACACTCCTGTGAATGGGTTCCTAATGATATTACTGATTAATAGCTGTGAGCTAAGCCTACACTTCTGAGTTTACTGAAATCTTTCACATCCTCATACTTCAAGGGGCAACACTAATTTTTTTTGCATTTACAAAATTATTTCTGGTCCATAAATCAGTTAAGTCGAAAAGACAACAACCATAACAGCAATAAAGGATATTGGATGTATCACTCACACTCATCACTCACATTCCTTTCTGAGCTCTACTTCCTGTAAAGGCAGTTTTATCACAGTTTCTCCTTTCTTATCAAGCTCTTCTATCTTTATTTCTTTAAGAGCACAATTATGCATCTGATATAAAAGACTGATGCAGAAGAATTCCCTTGTCATTAAGAAGAACCTGTGAATATTTGGGACTCCATTGAAAGTACGAGAGAATACTTAAATGAAAATCAGAATAGAGGAGGTATAATTTGGATACTGATTTGGGGGCAAGTTAGTGCCATAAACATAGGAAGAAATCAAGCATGATATTTTGAGTGAACAAAAATAGAAAAGTAGAAATGTAGGATATTGAATAAATTACCTCTTATGTTGTATACAGTGGGATTTGGATATGTCAAAATGAAGTTATTAATAGCTATTATAAGTCTTAGTAATGTGAGTCAAATAATTTATTATGTGACCCTAAAATCATTTCTCCTATTTTGCTTTTGTTTTCTTAATTGGGCTACAAATTCCCTAGCCCCGGAATATACGTTATAGTCTAGAGAACATGGCAAATTATGATGCCTGATACATGCAGTATTCATGATATTATTTTCAAAGAATAAACCTTTGAATGATGGTTATAAGACTTATTTTTGTGATTAGAAACAATAATATCATTGTCAATTTAAATATAAAAAATCAGGTACTGATAACAAAGTGCATGAAATAACTTCATTGAGTTGTTGTAAAAATATGATTATTGCTCAAGTAAGAAAATGATAAAGATGATATTGAAACCTCCCTGGGAATCCTAACAGCTTCTTTGGCTGTCCTTTTCCTTCTGCCTTATTTCTTCTTGTATGGGCTTCCCACCTTTGGAAAAGTTCTTGGAAAGTACAACAGACATGGAATCATTATCTCTAAGAGGCAGTGAGAATGCACTATGCAGAAATACTGGCCTGGTTCATGACCCAACCACTTATACTTGTCTGAAGTCTGTTAGAAACTGGGTCACACATTAGTAGGTGAGTAGCAGATCAATGAGCAAAGCTTCATTTATATTTAGCAGCTCTTCGTTACTCACATTACTACCTGAGCTCTACCTCCTGTCAAAGCAATTTCATTGCAAGATTCTCATAGGAGAGCAAACCCTATGATGAACTGCTCATGTGAAGGACTTGGGTTGTGTGCTCCTCCTGCAAACCTAAAACCTGATGACCTGAGGCACAGCTGAGGCAGTGATGTTGCACTTAGGATCAACTGCAAATATAGATTAATCTTGGCAGAGAAGACTGTAGTAATTCAATTGCTTGTAGACTATTATCAAAACCTTATCCATAAGTGCCAAGTGAAAATTAAACTGCATCTGATTGCAGGTGATTTGATGTAGTTCAATTTTCCGGTTCTATCTAGTAGCAGGCTTTAAATCAGAAACCATCATTTATTTTTGTCCACACCTGGCTCAACCAATACTTCTGCCCATACTTCTTTCCTATACTCCACAACTGTGGTCAGTTATAGCTTTGTTAACGCCCAAACTAACCCTAGCCAAAACCTTTAAAAAATCAATCTAAAACTTCATGGAATAAAGAGAAAAACCCAAATGGTGAGACAGCTGAAGATTTTTACGGTTGGCAACAAAAAGTAAGTTGAGAGAAAACATTGAGTTATGCTTGAACATAAATTTATTTCAATAAGTGATTAACATTCTTTAAGTCTGCTTTGTACAATATGCAGTCATTGTTTGTGCAACCAAGTCATAAAGCTTTCAAAAGTGCTTCCTCTTATGGGGACAAAACACCCTGAATTAAATGGCAAGACTTTGGAAAATTGCAAAAGAAAAAAAATGTAAACAGGAAGAAGAAATGCAATTATTGAAGGTCACCAATTCATCAGATATTTGTACTGAGTTGATCAATGTTAATGGGGAAGTTCATTGCTAAAGCTTAGAAATTATACATACTGGTAAAGAATAGATCCTACAGACTGATACAAAATATTTACTATGAGTTATTAGGAAAGTATGCACTTTAAAAGGTATCATATGTCCATAGTTTGGTTAGTACAATGCAAGATGAATGGATTAAACAGTGCAGAATATTGACACACAATTTTTAGAAAAGACAGTGAATCACAATAGTATGCAATCTAAGTTCTAAGTCTAACATTGTCAAAAAAACAGTGCTGGTTTTTGTGTGATACAGTTTTTGAAAGTATGTGCATTAGGGTCTATCATGTGCACTTTTGCTATCAATCAATATCACATTTATGTGAGTATTTTAATCTTCAAATGATTACATACCAGGTGAACAAAACTAGTCATACTATGTCATACTATGTTGTTATGTGCATGGGTGGAGAGTCTACCATCATTGGCCATCTTTCTTATTTTACTGACCGGGGCAGAGAAGGCACTTCTGAATGTAGGAATACACATTGTGCAGTCCATAGAGAAATGCTGGCTAGCTCAAAAATGTCACCTTAACTTAAAGTATTTTGATGAGATTTTAATCTCATCTTAAAGATGAGATTAAAATGATAAGCATCATTAAATTACTGACAAGCTTCTTGAAATCACAAATGATGATGGCCTTAAAACAGGTTTGAGACAATTTAAGATCTCCCTATGCTCTAGATCAAATTGAAGTTGGAATATCCTGGGAGTGCTAGGAGAGTACTGAAGAGATTGTTTGCCTTCTCAACTTCCTGTTTTCATGAAGCAAATTATTCTGCTGTGATGGGAGTCAAACAAGATTATAGGGTTATTGGAAATAAAAAACATACTTTGGGCCCCGGCGGGACCTGCTGGTCCAAGACAAGGCGCGGCGAGGGTGGTACCCTCTTCCACCCCCTTGGGACCCCCAACCACTCTGCAGCACCCCCTCCTGCCTCGTCCACCCAGTGGGAATTTCTGCTGCGTTCTGGGGACCCCCAGATCCAGTCCTAGCCCAGGCCCGGTGAGTGTGTGTGAGAGCTTCCTCACCACCGAACTCCATTTTGTCTCCTCCAGACTCAGCTCAGGCCTCGCATACAGGCCTGGGGTGAAACCCTGCAGCTGCAATCCCTGCAAAGAATGTAGGGAACAGAACTACCCAGCTAGTGTAGGAGCAGAACATCTTGCCAGAGGGACATGACAGGTTCACTACCAAGGGTGGCAGCAGGAAGGAGCTGAGCACAGCAGCCAGACCCAAGGTAAGAACAGCTGGATAAATCCAAGCTTTGTAGATCTGTACCTAAATTTCAGTAGGTGCTAAGGTTATAACTGCACCAAAGCTCTACAACAAAGGTCAGAAGACAGTGCTACACAAGATGACAATGAGAAGGAGCAAAATGAAATCTCAGACTCCAAAGCCAAACATAACAAGTGCAGAGGACACTAACACAGAACGAGTTGGGATATACACAGCTGAAATCAATAAATCAATGGCTTCTGAAATAAAGAAATAACTGAAGAAAGGTATAGAGGAACTCAGATTGGAAATGGAAAAAGAAATCCCTGAATTAATTGCATCTGTAGTAAAGAATCAAATGCAGAAACATATGGAGGAAACCCAATGTCCACCCAGAACAAGTGTAGATGACACTAGCTCAGGTTAAATGTATGAATTAATAGCATCGACAGTAAATAAGCAACAGCAGAAGTTATAGAGGAACTCAGAGCAGAATTCTTTTCTACTAGTTCAGCTGAAATATATGAATTAATAGCGTCAATAGCAAATAAACAATAGCAGAAAGTTAAAGAGGAATTAATAGCAGAATTCTTTTCTGAAATAAAAAAATAATTCTCTGAACTCATAGCATCTGAAGTAAAGAATCAATTACAGAAACATAGGGAAGAAACCCAATTGGAAAAAAACACTACAGTAAAAGAATTAATAATTGCTTCTAAAGAAGCATTGATAAAAAAAATAGAGGCATTTAGAAAAATGACAGATATGTTGAATGAGCAATACAGGAAAGAAATAGATCACATGAAGCAAAGTCAAAGAGAAATAGAGGAAATGAAAATCTCAATCACAAGCTTGCAAAACCATTTAAGTGAAAGTGAAGACAGAGTTTCAGATCTTGAAGATGCTGGTGCAGCTAGTGAAAAGGTAAGAAAGGATCTCTTAAAAACAACGAGGATTCAGGAAAAAATAATTCATCACCTCCAGATGATGCAAAGATAAACAATGTGAAACTAATATGTATCAATGAGAAAGAAGGAGTCAATACAAATGACATAAAAAATTAAGGGAAGAAGTAAGAGGAGAAAATTTCCCAAATATGAGGAAACAATCTGACATTCAGGAAACTGAAGAACACAGAATGTCAGGTAACCTCAAACCAATTAAAAACACAATGAGACATATAATAGTGAAGATCCCAGAAATTCAACTCAACAATAATATATTGAAAGCTGCTAGAGAAAAGAAGCAGATCACGTTGTAAGGAAAACCCATCAGAATTAGGACCAAATTTTCTTCACAAATCATGAAGGCAAGAGGAGCATGGAGCAGAGTACTTCAAGTCCTCTATGAAAAGAAATTCCAGCCCAGACTACTATACACTGCAAAATTCTCTTTCAAGTTTGATGGAGAAGTGAATTATTTCCATGAAAAAGAAAAACTAAAGAATTTCATGATGCCAAAGCCAACCTTACAAAGAATACTGAAAGATGTTCTAGAGAGGGGTGAAAATGATCAGAACTCCAAAAATGTGATCAGAAGCACCCAACAAAATAGGGCAAGCAATTAGACACAGGAGAAAAAGGAATAAATGACAACAGGTAAATAACATGTCAATCATAAGTCAATACATCTCAATTATAAGCATCAATGTAAATGGACTCAATTCACCAATTAAGAGAAATAGAATGACACAGTAGATTAGGAAACAAAATCCACAATATGCTGTATACAAGAAACACATTTAACTCATAAAGACATACATAGGCTGAAAGTCAAAGGATGGAAAACAATATTCCATACCCAGCACCTCAGAAAAAAGCAGGGGTAGCAATCCTATTTTCAGACAGTCTTAACTTCAAACGAACAATGATCAAGCAAAATAAAGAAGGCCACTATATGGCCTTCTTTAGGGGAAAAGTTCAAGAGGAAGAGGTAACACTCATAAATATGTATGCACCAAATACGGGAGCACGGAACTTTATACAGCAAATCTTAATGGACATGAAAAATCTAATATCCAATACCGCAATTTTAACCGGAGTCCTTAACACCCCCTTATCACAAAAAGATAGGTCAACCAGACAAAACTTAGCAAAGAAATAACAGAACTGAACCAGAGCTTGAAACAAATGGACTTGGTGGACATATACAGAGTATTCCACCCAAACACAGCTGAATACACATTTTTTTTCTGCTGGACATGAGTCATTTTCTAAAATAAACTACATACCAGTCCATAGGTCATGCTTAAGTATATGCAAAAAACAGAAATTATCCAGTGCATATTATCTGACCACAGTGATATGAAACTGGAAAAAAATGACACAAGAAACCAGAGAAACACCCTAAATACAGAGCCCAAAGACAGGAAGAAATCATAAAGATTAGTGCAGAAATTAATTCAATTGAGATGAAAAAAACAGTTCAAAGAATTAATGAAACAAAAAGCTGCTTCTTTCATAGATTAAATAAAATCAATAAGCCCCTAGCTAACTTCATCAAAAAGAGAAAATAAAAAATTCAACTACAAGCAATAAGGAATAAAAAGGGGGTAATTATCACAGACCAAGTGGAAATTCAGAAGATTATCAATAGCTACTTTGAGAATCTTTACTGTCACCAAATAGAAGACAAAGATGAAATGGACAGATTCCTAGAAAGGTACAAATTACCAAAGGTGAATAGACAAGATATAACCACTCTCAGTAGCCCAATAACAGTCAATGAAATATGACATGTAATAAAAACCTACTGACAAAGAAATGTCCAGGCCCAGATGGATTCACAGCTGAATTCTACAAGAAATTTACAGCAGATGTAGTTGCTATACTCCTCAAACTTTTCCATGAAATTGAAAGGGAAGAAATCCTCCCAAAAGCATTCCTGGAGGCAAGTATTATACTGATGTCAAAATCAGCAAAAGATGCACCTATGAAAGAGAACTACAGGCCAATCTCCCTCATGAATGGAGAAGCAAAAATCTTCAATCAAATCCTAGGAAATAGAATTCAGCAAATCATCAAGAAGATCATACACCATGACCAGGTCGGATTCATCCCATGGATGCAAGGAGGGTTCAATATTAGAAAATCTGTAAATGTAATACACTATATCAATAGAGTGAAAACTAAAAACCACATGATCATCTCAATTAATGCATAAAAGGCTGTTAACAAAGTCCAACACTCATTCGTTTTCAAAGTCCAACAGAAAATTGGAATAGTTGGCCTCTACTTCAATCTGGTACAAGACATTTATGAAAACTGCTAACATAATTCTAAATGGGGAAAAACTGAAATCTTTTACTCTTAGATCTGGTACAAGACAAGGATGTCCACTATCACCACTCCTATTCAATATAGTTCTGGAATCATTAGCTACAGCTATTAGACAAGAGAAAGAAATAAAAGGAATAAGAATAGGTAAAGAATAAGTTAAATTATCATTATTTTCAGATGACATGGTACTTTACTTGAAAGACACAAAAAACTTCACCAAGAAGCTACTAGAATTATTACAGAAATTCAAAAACATAGCAGGTTACAAAGTCAATATCCAAAACTCAATAGCATTCTTCCACACAGATATCAAACACACTGAGAGGGAAATTTTAGAAACAGTATCTTTTACAATAGCACTGAAGAAAATGAAATACCATAGATTTTAATGTACCTAAAGAAGTCAAAGATCTTTTCAAGGATAATTACAGTACTCTGAAAAAAAGAGATCTCAGAAGATTTAAGAAAATAGAAATATATTCCATGCTCCTGGATAGGAAGAACCAACATGGCCATACTCCCAAAACTGCTGTACAGATTTAATACAATTCCTATCAGACTACTACTGACATACCTCACAGAGCTAAAGAAATCATTCCTAAAATTTATTTGGAACCAGAAAAGACATAGAATAGCAAAGGTTATAATGGGCAATAAAGATTAGGCAGGAGCCATTATAATTCCTGACTTGAAATTATACTACAAGCCTACTGCAATAAAATCAGTATGGTACTGGCAACAAAATAGATCTGAGCATCAGTGGAATAGATTAGAAGATGCTGATGCCACTACAAACACACTCAGCACCTTATCTTTGACAAAGGGGCCAAACATACACACTGGAAGAAAGATAGCCTCTTTAACAGATGGTGTTGAAAAACTGGCTCTCTACATGCCAAAACTCAAACTTGACCCAGGTCTATCACCATGCACTAAACTAAAGTCAACATGGATTTACGATCTAAACATTAAAGCAGAGACACTAAATCTCCTGGAAGAGAAAGCAGGAGGAATTCTTGAAGACATAGGGGTAGGCAAAGACTTCAAGAACAGAAATCAAATCGCACAAGAAACACTTGAAAGAATTAGCAACTGGGACCTGCTCTTACAGAGAAGTTTTTTCACATCAAAAGAAACTACCAACAAAGTGAAAAAGACAAGCCACAAACTTGGAATAAACCATGACAAATAAGCACTCAGACAAAGGTCTGTTCTCTAGAATTTATAAAGAACTAAAAAACATTAGGCTCCCAAATTTATAGACCCAATCCAGAAATGGGCATCTGAGATGAACATGCACTTCTCAGAGGATGACATGAAGGAAGTGCATAAATATATGAAAAAATGCTCCACATCACTAGCCATCGGCAAAATTCAAATTACAACAACATTGACATATCATCTCTCCCCAGAAAGTGGCTATCATAAGGAAATCAACCAACAACAAATGTTGGAGAGGCTGTGGGGAAAAGGAATCTTTCTCCACTGCTATTTGGAATGTAGACTGGCCCAACCATTATGGAAATCAGTGTGGAGAATCTTTAGAAAACATGGACTGGAAATCCTATTTAAACCAGCTATTCCACTATTGGGAATTTTCCCAGAGAATCTGAAAATGTCATATCATAGTGATATATGTGTGCCTATGTTTATAGCAGCACAATTTGTGATAGCCAAATCTTGGAAACAGCCAAGATGCCCATCACCTGAGGAATGGATGAAAATAATGTAGTATTTTTATACAATGGAGTATTACTCTGCTATAAAGAATGATATACTCAAAGTCTTTATATTGAAGTGGATGTTATTTGAAGATATGCTCATAAGTGAAATAAACCATACACACATATGTAAATATCATACACTTTCCTTAGTATAAGAACTCAAAAGAAAAAATACAAATAGAAAGGTATAATAAAAGTAAAAGAAAAGCAAGTACTGAAGGACTAACTAATTAAGAGAGGGAAAGGAGAAGAGCTAGGAAATATGACAGTGGGATGCCATACATTTATATGTAGAAGATGGGCAAGGCAATGATCCTGAGAATCTTAGGAGATTTTTGAATCTTGCAGTTAATTGGAATGATTCTCACCCTGACTAACTATATATACTGACACCCATGAAACAAGCAACTGCACTGAAGCTGGCAATTTGTACTACTAAGTTCATGCTTGGAGTGCCTGTCATTCTGGTCTTCTGAATATGGGCTGCTTGTCATGACATGCCAGTTGCTGCTGTGCTGTCTCTCGGGTAGATGATTGTTCAAAAGAAGGGGATACTGAATGAAGGCTGGAGACAGGAAAAGGAATGTTATGGGACTCCCCTTCTTCAAGTTTGTATATGATTAGATTTCTGGACATATGTGTAAACATAAAAATTATATAATTATTTATGACTATTTTTAAGATATATTCTAATTTTTAAATGATTTTTCATCATATTCTGTAGGGACTTAAAGTTCAACATATCAATACTTGATGAAAACTACCTGTTCCATGTTATTCCTAAGATGTTTGATATTCATACAGATAGTGAGGTTAAGCTTAACAGACTAGGTTGTATGTTAATGAAAATAAGCTTGTCTTCTGGAAGGTTAACAACCTAAGTTTGCAAACCAAAATTAAAGAAAAAGGAGGACTACAAGGAAAGCCAACATTTTGGCCCTAGCCTTCTAAGGTCAGTTAAAACTCAGGACATATGAAAACTTGTATTGTAATATCATATGTGTCCCAAATTTTCTGATCAAGGAGATTATTGGGCCAAAGAGAAAAGTGATGGATGATGTAGAGTGTGCCTAAGGAGAGTCACATGGAGAGAAAACATTCTCTCCATCTTTCACAGAGAACACATTGGCCAAGCAATGGCCATGACTCATCTAAGTGGCTGACACTGACAAAGGATATACAATCTGCAGTCCAGGATCTCAGGATAAATCCTGAGGGGATTTCACTGACCTCATCAGATCCAAAAGCTACAACTCTTCTTGCATATTTCTTGCATTATCTTGGTCTTAACCATCCAGCAGAAATGTATAAAAACAAAGTATAATAAGTAAAGCCTTTCTGTTATGTTTAGCTAGCAGGGACTCAGGTCAACAATTTCTGACACTGCCAGTCAAGAGGAAGACCCAATAGTATTATGGACTACTGGACTCTTTTAGAATGTTTTGCTGAGTTAACATACCTATAAAATTCAAATGATGGAACTAAACAAAAAAGGGGATGCAGATGAATGTCCATTTTGTATCTATGTATTTAAAATTGTTAGGATAGATGGATAATTACATTCTCTTAATGAATAGAGGGATTTGTTCTAATAGTGTTTGTGAATAGGATATCATGTCCACATTTGTATAGCAAATAACCATTATGAAAAATGTATGCAATGTGTTAATTATTGAAACTGTCCTACAAATTTGTTTTGAAACTGTCTCATTGCTATTTGTTTCTAAATAAAAATTATGGGAAAAAAGATGTTCTAACATCCTTGGCCATTTTAGTATGAATTCCATGGTTAATAAGCTCAGGAGTCAATAATTTTGAAAAGTCTAAAATTTGGTAGTTTAAGTTGTTTCTATAACATAGGACTTTTCAAGGCCTTCAACATGTTACTATGATTTAAGAAACTCAGAAAAATTCAAGTATTTGACATTTATCACATTAATTGATTACATGAGATGGGGTTTTTTTGTTTTTTGTTTTTAAAAAATAATCATACTTTGGATGTCACTGTTGCCAATCACCTCTAGGACATGATTTCAGGAAAATCAAGCTCAGGACTCCCACTTATTGCACATTATGGTGACTTATATAGTTATTTCATGATGTATTACAATGTAATAATAATAGAAATGAGGTGCAAAATAAATGTGACTAACTGGAATTATCCTTAAGGCACTCTAGGCCCAGTCTATGGAAAATTGTCTTCCATGAAAGTTGTCTCTGGTGTTAAAAACACTGGGGCACCTCTACTGTATGTTCTTTGGAAATGCTATGCATTATCTGGACTAGCTATAGCTTTGTTTTGAAAAAAATATGAATAGGTTCAATCAAATTACAGTAGGCAGTATGCAATTTATTAATTTTTCAGACTTTTTAGGGAGCATAGAAAGACAAGTTACATCAGAACAGGTCTGGCAGAAGTGTGTTTCCATGTGTAGGTATGTGTGTATGTGAATGGGTGTATATAAGTGTCTACATACTGGTATATCATGTAAAAGTTTTTATATCCACAAGTATAACAGAGAAAGTGTAAAGTAAAATCTGAAAGAAAACTCAAGTTCAATATTTACACTTTCTTTTAAGAAATACCCCAGAGTGCTCGAACTGTTTAGCAAAAGCGATAACAAAAATCCTCACAAGACAAAGACTATTTTTAGTTAACATTTAGATGAATAAAATGAATGACTACTATTTATTGAGTATTTATGACTATCAGATTAATGCCCATTTGTTTATATAGTCATGTTGTATCATTTGTTTCTTACCACACTTCTTAATGGTTTCTATAGATGAGACAACTCTATTTCCCCTACCCCGAGATGGCCTGGAGGTACTTCAGTGGTGCTGAATGAGATCTCTGAATATAGGCACTATTTTCCCAGATATATCTGAAGCAAGTTAAGAAACAAAGTAGGATGTGAGTGAGACTTCTAATGTTTTATATATTTTTTTGATTTATTTGTTTTTCTTTTGGTTTCTGTTTATATTTTTGAAGTGTAGCTGACATCCAGATCAGAATACCAATGAAGTTCCTATGATGGACAAATCAGTACTACTGCTTCAAATGTAAGGACAGAATTTGAAATATTTCAGTAAACCCAGAAATACAGGCTTAATTCACTGCTTTTGATCAGAAATACTAAAGTTTTACGGACTTACTGAAATTCACATTTAGTCCATTTTCTTTTGGAATGATCAAAAGATTTTACTACTAGATTTCTGGGGAAGCAAAAAAATAAAAGGACTAAATTTGAAAGCTTTCATAAATGAATAATTGAATAAATATATATGAACTGTGCTTATATATTTGTTTTCTCTTTTGCAGATTTTTTAAAATTATACTCTTTGTGTGACCTAGATATTACTTACCTTCATTATTTTTCAGAATTCTCATTATGTGTTGGTTTCATGAATAATTGACTTGTATACTTAGACACTTAAAATAGGGCTTGACACATAGTCGTTATCATTGCTGCTAATCTAATTTTAAGTTAGACACTTTTAATTGTTGATTTAAATTGATACACTGTTGATTTTACATCACTGATTTTTACATTGGAATAGTAAAGGAAAGTTATAGAACTGATTTTTTCCATGTTAACTCCCCCATATAAAAATCATATATAATGTGGCAAGCTTTATCTCTGTATTTACTTTTGTTTTCTGGATTGTGATTAGAAGGGGTTTTTCAAATACAAAGGATTTAGCTGACAGCTCTCCTTTAACATCAAGTCCCAGGGCTGGCCATGCATTTTGATCTTCATATATCAAAATGCAATCTTGGTCTATCCCACTTCCTACATTATACACACCAATATTATGCTTATTTTTCTCCCAGGTGACAGTAATCAGTTCCATTGAGAGACTTCATTTATAGAACTGGCTCATGCATGTAAATGTTGTAGTAGGAGAAAATGACTGGGAAGTGAAGTTTAGGCATAGTTGAATCTCTAACTTTATTTATTTATTTATTTATTTATTTATTTATTTATTTATTTATTTTGATCCTGGGATTGAACTCAGGACCTTGTTCTTGCCAGGTAGGCACTTAAGCTGCTGAGCTATCTCCTGGTGAATCATAAGATCTTTACTACCTACAGAATAGCTTTCACTCTTCTCAGCTTTGTGGCATGCATGGTACATGAGGAAATTTTGAGCTTTGCTATAAAATGTAATCCTCTAAGTGAGGTTAGTACCGACTCTAGGAGCCCTACATAGTATAATATTCATGTAAGAAATTGTTTGCATAGCAGTGTACCTAGAAAACAAAACAAATAAGCAAACAAACAAGAAGCCTAGTGGTTTCCTTGAGCAATGGGAATATTTTTTCTATCCTTTGTGGGTTTATTTCTTTTTTTGTGGATTTTCTTATTTTTAGTCCTCCTCCACAAGACCATAAAGTCTTTAATACCTGACACATATTGTTATTCAGTACATATTCTCTGACTAAATGGATGAAGCAAGGGACATTTTATTCTTAAAGTAAAACTTTTTGTGTGTGATTTCCCAAGTTAAAGTCTGGAATATATTTCTTGTTGAAAATTTTATATCTCTACGAACATGACACATGATATTTTAGGTGTCCAATTCTAATTATTCCATAGATATTCTTTCACTACAACTTAATACTTCACAAATATTACAATATCAGTAGCTTAAATGTGTGCTTTATATAGTATAATTAGTTAGTTTCTCCTGTTGGCAGCCATGGAAACTGAAAAATTGGTCAGATATGTGAAAGAGGGCCTAGGCCTCAGTGCCTAATGCAGACAAGCTCCCTCAGTCCTGAGATAAGCACCCTGACTAGTTAATGTGAGCTATTGGTCACTAGGAAACCGTGTGTCATGTGTTACTAACTATGCAAAGGAATAAATAAACATCCATATTGTTACTTGGGGTGTCTTCTCACCAGTCAGGCAGATGCGTCACCACCTAATCCAACTCTTGTTTATTTTTTCCACATGGCTTTCACTGTTTCTCCCCAAGTAGAAGAGATCACAAGGAGACCACTGGATCCCTACATGTGGGGCCTGATCAGGATACCTGGTATGGGATAAGTGTGAGCAGCAGGAACACTTTCAAAGAGTGTGCGTAAGGCAGGGAAGTGGATTGGCTAGAGCCCCAGTATTCAGCATAGACCTGCCTTGGTACTGGCACATTAGCCTGGGGAAAGAGGCTCATTAGGGAAAAGGTAAAAACAATCTTAAAGGGAGAAATAAGAAAAAAAAATGGGGCTGGGGAGATGGCTCAATGGAATAAGCGTTTCCCTGGCAAGTGCAAGGGCCTGAGTTCAATCCCCGGTTCCGCCAAAAAAAAAAAAAAAAAGGGAGAAATAAGTCTGAGGGAAGCCAAAAAGGAAAAGAAGTTATATTGAGTTAAAAATGGGACAAATACTCTCAAAAATCATATATAATGTGGCAAGCTTTATCTCTGTATTTACTTTTGTTTTCTGGATTGTGATTAGAAGGGGTTTTTCAAGTACAAAGGATTTAGCTGACAGCTCTCCTTTAACATCAAGTCCCAGGGCTGGCCAAATAGCTCAGCGGATTAAAGCACCTGCAAGCAGGTGAAGGGCCCACAGGTGCCATCCCCAGGCCTACTGTGCTACCCAGCCACCCCGGGCACGCTGAGACAGCAAATGAGACTGGGCGTGGTGGCACCCGCCTGTAATCCCAGCTCTTGGGAGGCTGTAAACAGGTGGCTCACAAAGAGTTCTTTCTAGTAGTGACACCCTGAACACCCTGCAGACTCTTCCCTAAAATACAAAATAAATAAATAAATAAAATCAAGTCCCAAACCCAAGTGGGAGAAGGAGTGGGGAGCAATGGTGCTCAAAAAGATAGAGTTTGAACCTTTTAACCTCGCTCCATCAAATAAGGAAGGAGTGATGAGGGACAAAAGAGATCCTTACCCTCCTGAGAAGGCTTTCTCCCAACAATTCATTTCTCAAAGCTCAATGGTTTTTAAAGAGTCAAAAGCCTCACTCCTGGCTATTGCAGCTCAGAAAAATTTCCATGAGTCACAGATTGAACTTCCACCTCAAAGAAAGTAGAGCCATTTTCTTTACCTTACAATTGGCACTAAAAGAAGCCAGATGGGCAGGGGAGCCCATGGAGGGTTTTGAACATATCTACTTTGTTTCTGAAGTTCAAGGCCCCATGTGGTAGATAGCTAACAGGTAGTCAACCTGCTATGCCCAGATGAATTAAACTTGCATGGTGCTGAGTGTGGGAGTTCTACCTGAGAATTGTTGCCAGCAGCATAAAGGCAGAACAGTGGAAGTTGCCAAAATGCTGTTAGGGATGCTGTTCCGAGAAGCTTTTGTAGCTATTGGAAGCTGTTAGTTCTCTTGGGCTGTTCTGCTGGAGGATCTTGTCATGCTGGCTTTCCCAGTGAACTTTGCAGAAGCTTGGGTCCTCATCTTGAGCAGTGATTCCTGGCTCCAGAGGGTAAGATGGTACACTGCTCAGCCTCATGAAGCTTGTCACATTGGCTTTCCTGATGGGACCTTAGCTTTCCTCATCACTGGAGGAGCTTAACACCTTGCTGTTGCTGAGGATGTCTGTAGTACTTTTGGGGGAGATCTGGTGCTTACCTTAACATTGCTTCCTAGCTCTATCCTCAGCTTGTTAGCACAGATCCTTCATTCAACTGACATAGACTTCCTAGCTTCCATCACTAACCTTTGGGCCTTTCCAGTACATATCCATGAAGCAGGACTGCATAGGACTTTGTTGTGGGCTCTAGGCCCTTAGTTGGACTGGTCAGAGGCATTGTTATGAGCTCTAAGCATTCAGTGGGATTCCTTAGTATTTAGTGTGTGGATAGGTTTCCTGCACTCATATTATGTTACTCTTGGCTGACTCATTATAAAATACTATTACAAAACGTGTCCTGTACTATATTGTTCACCATGCAAAAAACCCAAACCATAACATCCTAATAATCCAGGACAAGTTGTATGTCTTCATGAAGCTGTACCTTTTAAAACCTTAAAGGAATTAAAACAAGATGTTGCTACTTATGGCCCTACTATTCCCTTTACCTGGAGTTTAGTAAAATGCTAGGACAAACGATTATGGCCCCAAAGGATTAGAAAGGAATAGCTAAAATGTGTTTGAATCTAGGAGATATTATTTATTGTGGAAAGGAAATTTCTTTGAATATTGCAGAGAACAGGCAGCTGGTCCACAACTTAGACATTACAAAAGGTATGCTAATTAGGGAGGGTGCCTTTGCTAGCACAAACAGTCAACTGACTTTTGCATTGCAAATATATGAGCCAACTAAGATAGCTGCCATTAGGGCCTGGAGGGAACTTCCTTCAAAGAGTAAGGCATCCCTTAATTTGGCTTCCATTTGGCAGGACCCTGATGAACATTTCCAAGATTTTGCTGCATGTTTATTGAAAGCTAGTAAGAGGATTGTAATTGACAAAGAAGCTAGCAAATTAATAGTTCAACCGTTGGCCTTCAGAAATGCAAATAAATGATATAAAGAGCCTTTAAGAGCCTACAAAAAGCAGGCTACCCTGCTTGAGATGACTCAGGTTTGTGCAGATGTTGGCCCCTCATATGTAAAAGGGAGCTGCCTTGGCAGCATCAATTTCTTGGGTTATTAATCCATAGGTTCAAAGAAAGAGCAAAAATGAGGCTGTTTGTTTCCATTATGGGGATGAGAGACATTTGGTCCAAAACTGTTCTGCTACACTAAAGACAACACAGCCATTATCTGTCACTTCAATTAAAACTTCCAGTCCAAGATGATAATGAAGATAACATTGGACAACTGAATGTCGATCTAAAACTCCTGTAGAAGGCTTATCCATTCAGGGAAACTTCTAATGGAGCCTGTCTTAGCTCCTTCAAATAATGGGGGAACTTTCTGCTCCCCACCACAAGAGTCTTTGACATTTAGTGAGCAAGAGTGGACAGCAACAGCAGAGGCTTGGAGCTCAGTTCCTCCTCCAGATTCCTATTGACTCCTGATATGTGGTCGCAAATTATTCCTACTGGAGTCTATGGACCTATGCCTCAAAGTACATTGGAAATCTTGCTAGGCCACAGCAGTCTCATTTTAAAATGCCTTCAGGTCTTGCCTGGTGTGTTTGATGCTGATTATACAGGAAAAAAATCAAGGTTATTATTCTATCCATCCAAGTCATTGTTTAAACCACATTAGATTCTTGTATTGCTCAATTGGTCATTCCTCCTTTGATAAAAATTAAAATCATTAAAAAGAAATACTGCATTAAAAAATTAAAAAATAATTAATGAAATAAAAAAATTTAAAGGACTTTTCATATGCAAGTGTGAATGGTGTCCAGATAGGGCAGCCGGTTTGCCCACCTGGAGAGATACAAAGGGCCAGTCTCTCAAGAATAGAAGTTAGCAGAAAAGCAAGAAGCAAGAAATAGAGTAGTTCTTTCTCTCCATTACAATTGACACTAAAAGAAAACTCTATATATTTTCCTCTTAAGGTGATTAAATTAAAAGAGTCTTTCCATCATGAAGATAAACACAGTTTGCTTTTTGAAGAGATCATATTTCCTAATATTTACAATCATGGAGTTTTTTTTTTTTTTTTTTTTTTTCTGGAACCAGGGATTGAACTCACACCCTTGCACTTCCCAGTGAAACACTTATTCTACTGAGCCATCTCCCTGACCCCAATGATGGAGATATTTTAAATTAAAATTGGAATGAAAACCTTTGATATTTTACAAACAAATATGGAGAGTTGGAGTACAATATAAAAGCTATGGGGTTTAAACACTCACTTGATTTTGACATCCCATTTAAATAATAAAAGGCCTAGTGATGTTCTCCAGAAAGGGTACAAGCTATGAAAACATCTTCATATTTGGGTCAACTTATCCAACAAAGTTATAATATGCCCTGAATAATTCATATTAACCATTCATGATTTTCAGACTTCATTTGGTAGTACTAATTGGCTCTTGGATTCTAGGTTAATTCCTCTGATGTTACTGACTATCATTATCCTTCAGATAAGTTAAATTGATTTTTTTTTCTTTTTTCACAGATAGGTCATATTAGATTAAGGGAGGAAACATATGGCTTCTTCTTCCAAATACAGGATACAGGTTTATCACTGTGCAATCAAAATTCAATTACAAATAAGTGGGAAATCAATCTCTCCAACTTCACTTGTCAGTATATACTATTAAATTTTTTAATTCTACAAAAGATAGAAGTACAGCAGCAGAAAGATTTCTATCAAAGAAAAGAAAAATGCCTAGAGAAAATCTTGGAGAGATATTCATACTGGACAATGGAAGGAACCAAGTTTATTTGTAACCTAGGACAGAGGGTATGCTTGTATTTTTTCAGGAAATGCTAAATGATGTACTGAGGTAGCAGAGTGTGCTATCATGCTGTACCACGAGCCAGATCTGGGGAAGAATTTAGCAGCCATGAGGCTAGATCCAATCTGGGGCCTACCAAAGGAACTGACCAAATGGAAATCTAAGATCTAAACAGTTGATAAAACCTATAAAAATAACTGAGCTAAATTTTACTAGTATTAAGACAAAAAATACAGAAATATAAAATATTTATATTAATTATAGATAAGATTTTCCTTTCAAAAATTTTCCTTCCCATATTTTCTGATAAGAGGTCTCTGATTATTGATAACAAAACCTGGCTCATCTATTTATAATTGTAATTTCTAGAAATTATAATAAAGTTACTATAAATTAATCCAGCCAGGAATATATAGTTGAGTGCGCTAGTGATTTTATAAGTATGTTTGTTTGTATGTTCTCTGTATTTGTTTATGTGTTTGTGTGTTGTTTGTGAAAAGCTATTACCTTTTTTTCTTTTTTGATTATTTGTTTATAATACAATTTGGGATATAGAATTAAAAGCATGCTTTCTCCTAAGTTGCCTGCTGGTCTAAGTGATATCAAAGTCAGTTTACACACAGTTTATCAAAAAGTTTAATCTAATTAGGCAAAAATTCCTTAAGAGTGTGGAGAAATTATTAGAGGAGTCCATTTGATGAATAAGAGACATAGCCAATCTTTTTGTTCTTTGATGAGAAACAATAATCACAATAGTCTCTTAGGAAACATCCTCAATAAATTAATCATTGGTTAAATTTAGGGATAGATGGGCTAAAAGGATAGCTAGTATTTTGGTCCTAGCCCTTCAAGGTCAGTGAGGACTCAGTACATAAGAAAACTTCTGCTATGACATTCTGTAACTCAGTTGAGTCCCTGATTCTTTGATCAAGGAGATAATGGGGCCTCTCTGGACCAAGGCATACCTATTAGTCACAAGGCATACCATTTTACAACGACTTACTTGGTAAAAATTTCATATGTTTTAGAAAGAGATGATTTGTCAAAAGTGTTATGCCAAAATGACAAATTAAGTATGTCACAAAGTGTCATCAGGGTTGTCCTACTACAATGTTATATATGGTTTTGATTTCTAAGTTTCTGTGTAAAACAATGTAGTAGTTGTCTTTTAACATTCTGGTGGGATTTACATATTAGAGTATATATGGTTGTTAGAAAATAACAGTTCCATTTTATGTCTAAGGTGTTTTATATTCAGATAGTATTATTAAGCTTACTGCCTCTTTTACAGGGTAATGTCATAAAACTCCTCTTCTGGATTTTTGACAACTAAAGTTTGGAGACCAAAATTTAGAGATAGATGGGCTAAAAGGATAGTTTTTGGTCCTAGTCCTTCAAGGTCAGTGAGGACTCAGTACATAAGAGAACCTCTGCTGTGACATTCTGTAACTCAGTTGAGTCCCTGATTTTCTGATCAAGGAGATAATGAGGCCACAGAAGAAGATGATTGATGATGTATACTGCACCTAAGGAGAGTCACCTAGAGAGAAAAAGTTATCTCAGGCTTTCACAGAAAGCAAATTGACCAAGCAATGGTTGTGACTCATCCAGATGGCTGACATTGACAGGACATCAGTGCTTTCGTGGTTTCAAAGTAAATCCTGAGAAGATTTAACTGACCTTGTCAGATAGTAAAAGTTAAATCTGTATTTATACAGGTCTTGCTTTAACTTGTTCTTAACCATCCAGGAGAAAAATATTACCATGAGATGTGAAAAGTAATGCCATATTAATATGTTAAGCTGTAAAAGGCTCAAGTCACTAACAACTTCTGACAATTACCAGCTGTACTGACAACTCACTAGTATTATGAACTATTGGACTAGACAGGTTTACATTGCTGAATTAAAGTACCTAAAATATTTGGCTGGTATCAAATATGAAAAGATTTTCTAAAGAGTTCTCTAAACACAGCTTCTCTAACTGCAATGGAACACCCATCTGTGACACAATAAAATGAAAAAGGGGATATGTTGGGAGCCATGTAAGCTGGAAAATTGGTAAAATGTGTGAAAGCAGGAATAGGCCTCAGTGCCTAAAGCAGAGAATCTCCCTCAGTCCTGAGATATACATCCTGAGTGGTTAATGTCAGCTATTAGTCACAAGGCAACCTTGTGTGATGTGTTGCTAATTTTGCAAAGGTATAAGTAAATATCCATAGGGTCTTCTAACCAACCAGGCAGATGAGTCACCACCTAACCTAGCTCTTGTCTTCTTGTCTATCTTTTCCTTGTTCCTGTCATTGGGTAGAATGGATCCCACAGAGACCAATGGATTCTCTACCTTTTCTAAGTTCTCTACTGATAGGGAAAAAACAATTTGGAAAATTTTTCTACTTTTACCCAACAATTTTTTTTAGAGTAGTAGTTAACTTATGCTGCAGAGTTTCTTAGCTTGTCAAGAATACAAAATACACTCTGGTTTGCCTTTTATTGATAATTCTAATGAAGTTAAACATAATATATAAATATATTTTGTGCTCATTAAAGAAGATGATAAATTCATTGACAGTGAGTACTTCTCTAATTTCCTGTCCAGGCAGCATTTTTCATAAATATATCCATAGCTTTATATACATGTATTTATCAGGTAGCTGGTAAAATTCTTGATAATGTCCAGATATTTTTAGGTTTGAAACTTTCATTAAAGATTTCTGTTATTATCTTTGATATTCACCAAGGTTTATTATTCGTATTTAAAAAATTATTATTCAGCTAGACAGTGTGGCTCAGATTTGTCTTTTAGCTACTTAGGAAGCTCAGGCAGAAGAACCCTTTATTTTTTTCATCTCCTATAGCTAATTCACTAGCAAAATCTGTAAGTTTGTTCATTAAACACATTTTTTGTTGTTATTTTTCTCTGATGCTTTCATTGGGTTGACTGTATAAGTTGCTAGCAGATTCTACTTATTTGCGTTAAAGCCTCTGTAGGATTCATTCTTTCACATTTGAGTGATAAGAAAAAAAAGTAAGTACTGTTATGCGATAGTCATGCTTTATGCTTTGAAATGGCCTGCCCATAACCCTTAATTCAAGCTAAGGGACATACCAGGACCCTCAGAAACTATAGGAACTACATGTCTTCCTAACATTAATACTTTTTCTCCCTTCTAGTATCCCAAGATCCTTTTCAACTTGAGGCTTTCAAATTCCAACTGCTTTGTCCAGATCTGGCTTGCCATATTCTTAGCATTAGGTTTGAGCTCATATTTATATTATGGTATCATTTCTGTAGCCACTAAACTATGCAGTAATATTTAGAACTTCTTGCTTTTATGAGTCACTTAAAATATATTGATCAACAGTCTCCTATCCCATTCCTCTCCCCTACTATTGGTAATCACCATCTTGGGAGCTTCTTTGAAACTGACTTTCGAATATTTTATACATGACCAAGTTCACATGGTAGTTCTCTTTCTGTGCCTGATTCATTTCACTTAATGAAATGATCTACAGTTTCATCCTTGTTCTTACAAGTGGCAAGATTTATGCTTTTTATCATTGAATAGTATTCCATTGTGTATGTACACTGCTTCATTTTATCCACCCTTCAACTAATGGACATTTATCTTGTTTCCACTGTTTACTTATTTTGAGTATTGTACCAAAATGCACAGGAGTGCAGATGTTGCTTTGACCTATTCCCTTGGACATATACCCAAGAGTGGAATTTCTGTGTCACATAACCTTTTTTTTTTTTTTTCCAGGAATTTCTATATTGCTTTCTAAGTAATTGTACTAACTTACAGTTCCACTGACTTCACGTTTTACATTCTTATTTGTTACCTTTAGTCGTTTCAGTAATAGGCAGTCTTTTTTATTAAAATTATTTATTTATTTATTTTGTGTGTGGCCAGTTCAAGCCCACCAGGGGGCAGGGCTGGCTGGCATGTGGTGCTGGGGGATTGAACTGTGGTCCCTGTGCTTTGTTTAGCTTAGCTTGTTCTAAGTAGGTGCTTTAGACCACTGAGCCATCTCACCAGCCCAGTAATAGGCAGTCTTAATAAGGTGAGGTACTATTCACATAGTTTTGTTCTGTATTTCTCTAATAATTATCTTTTTTCCCATTATTTTATTGATAAACAAATAACAATGAGACAGTTTCAAATAAAACTGGTAGGACAGTTTCAATAATTAACACATTGCATACATTCTTCCTAGTTGTTAATCTAATAATTATCAAGAAAAAAACATTTTTCTTGTACTTGTTGGTTACATACTTGTTTCTCTCAAATTATATCTATTTTTGAACTACTGTATATTTTTAAACTGTGTGATTATTAGCATATGAATTTGAGCTTTTGGAAATCCATATAAACATCTTAGATATCAATCCCTTGCCAATGTATACATTGAAATAACTTTGTGTTTTGTAAGTGGTGATTTTACTTGGTAATTGTTTCCTTCGCTATGATCCTAGTTATCTATGTTTGCTTTTGTTTGCTGTGGTTTAGGGGATTTTATCCAAAAACATGGTGTTCATTCCAATGTAATGAAGCATTTATCTTCTGTGTTCTAGTAGTTTGAAGTCTTACATTTAAATATTTAAATAATTTCAATTTATCTTTGTAATTTGTGAGAGCTTGAGTACAGTTTTTATCCTGCATGGGGAGTTGAGTCCTTATAATAGAAAAATTTGGAGATCAGAGATGGAAAAAGTCAGGGTTACTCAAAACTCCACAGACTTCGGTCCTATAATTGATGCTGACTTCATCTAAAAACTTGGATATAGAACCCAAACTCCACAAAAGATTCAGTCAGGCTGATATTTTCATTGCAGACTATAAAACTCTGAGCAGAAAATTCAGCTGAGATATATCCAGAATTCTCTAATTTTAACATTGCTCTCAAACTATGAAGTTTGTGATACTTGGTTATCTAACAGAACACTAATAGCCTACACTCTGTCAGTTCTCCTGACTTTTGCGTGTTGCTCATCCAGTTTCATTCCTTGCCTGCCCAATTAGGCTTTTACCTATCTTTTAAGATTGAATTCACTCAGTTTGTCCATTCATAGTCTTTCTTCTGCAAAAATCTTTCTTTTAGCCCTCCCTAGTTTTTTTCACATGACTCATTTTCTTCTAGGTTTTTCATTCTTCCAGTGTTTATAACTCTGTTTTGTTAGTGTAGAAATATTCTTATCATGAACTGTAGCTGTGAACCCTGTCTTGACCAACTGGCATCATCCATCCGCTTGTCAGGAGTTTGCCTATAAAAGCAATCCACATGTCCTAAAGACACTTACTGAGGCATCAGCAATGTATCAGGTTTGTGTGAAAGCATCACACAAGTGTTACTGCTGCTCAGTCTCCCACACCTCATTCTCAGGTGGGTGGTGACTAACTATACAGTTGACAATGGACAAAAAACAAACAACAGAGCAAAATTTTATATATTTACTGCTGTTTCATTTTAGCATACCAATATGTCTATTGCCTTTACTTCTTTTCTCTTAGTTTCTAAACAATGAAAATTGCATGAAAGAGATGAGAAACAAAGCTTTGCCTTTGATGAAAGCTAGAAACTTCCGGGAAATCTAAAACCCTTGATAAATCTACAGACAATAATTATGTGACTAAAAAAAAAAAGAAAGAAACAGGAAAATTAACAAACCTGAGAGGCTGAGCATGGTGATGCAGGCCCGTAATACCAGTGAGCTGGATACTGGGACAGAGACTGTAAGTTCTGTGTCAATCTGGACTGCAATGAAAAACCTCAAAAAGACCTAAACAAACAAAAATAGAACAAGGCATCAAGCAATATTAATAACAAAAATGCTGCAGAATCAATGCTATCACTGTACCATCAGATGGAACATTAATGAGTATCTTAATTGATACATTGTGAACCCTGAATCAGCTCCAGCAGCGTGGGGACCTCGCCCTGCAGGTGGGCAGGGCCCAGGAATTGAGAAAGGCTTCCTGCCACCCTGCCTGACTTCCTGCCCCCCTGCCCTGCTTCCGTGGAGAAGTCAGTCTTTGGAGGAGCTTGATCTCGGCAGCCGCGCCACTTTGGAGGAGCTCCGATCTTCACTGTGGAGCGCTGGTCTTCGCAGTCAGTGCAGAAGGAAGAGAGGCTTGATGGACGCCGCTGCAGCTGCTGCTCCTCCTCTGCTCTTCATTGTTTTCCGCCACATGAACTGCTGTCATTTGCCTTGGAGCCAGTGGAATATGGACTGAACCCTCCAGTAACTGTGAGCTAAATAAACCTTTCTTTCCTTCATTTTGAGGTCTGGTATTTGTCCCAGCAATGAGTAAAAAGTAACTAAGACAATGAGAAACATTCAGAAAGGGTGGCTCCCTGAGGAAAAAAATGCCACTAACAATTTTATCAAGGAATATTAGGACAGGCTGCGGGAACTTCTCCAGACCATGTTTAGCATCACAGAGAAACAAGGCTGGAGTTGAAAGTGAACAAATATGAAAGTGTGCATAAAACACATTTTCATTCTTTGAAAATTGTGTATTTTCACTGTGATACTGTTTTCTCCCTTATTCACCATTTACTGTATATATATATATATATATATATATATATATATATATATGTTTTGTAATGTGTTTGGTATAGGGTCTCACTATGCAGCTCAGACTCCTAGTGATCCTCCTATTTTTTTCAGCCTCCCCAGCAATGGGATTGCAGGAGTATGCCACCGCACCCAAACTGGGTAGCCAGCTCAGAGCACCCCAGGGCATGGCCAGTGTGGCATTGAGGTGGGACCACTCTCCATGCAGCCCATGTGGAGGAACACCTCAGTTCTTGAGGAGCTGGCCATTTCTGATTTCCCTCAGCTGATGGGATTAAATGTTAAATAATCCCTCTTTGGCTTGATATTTCTCTGTATGTGTATGCATATAGAATTTGTGCACATGAAACATGGCTGTACATTATTAAATAAATATAAAATGGGAGGCCAGAAATTAGGCAGAAGTAAAGGTCAACTGCCTACAGGCATGTGGCTAAAATAAGTTAGTCTGGTTTTACTGATACACTTGCTCTAATCATGAATTAAATCTAAGCTATGAACTTTACATTGTTGTCAGCATGGTTAAGTGAAATCAGCTATAAACAAATCACTTGGAACAGTTCCTCATGCCTTAAAAATAATGTTAATGTGCAGCAGGCAATCATGAACAAAAGTCAAAATAGTTCTATCTCTATGCCTTATTAACTATGTTTTAATTGCTATAATGAGAACTTCATCCCAGTTGGTGTTAAATCTCTCAGTTTCTGGACTGTTCTTTTATATGTACATTAAATTTCCACATTTTTTAATTTGTTCTGATTAAAAGACAAAACATATACAAATAATGTTAAAATCTGATGTCAAGACAATTCTATCATCTAGAGAGATATACTGGTAGTCTGTAGACAGCTATGAATGTCTCAAAACAGAGACCTCTTATCAACCAATGATAATACAGCCATAACTCACTATTTAAGAAAAATAATACTTTAAAATGATCAGTGTACTACTTCTAATATAGAGATTAAGATTTTAAAAAATGTGAGGGCCTGTGAGATAGCTCAGCAGACTAAGTACCTGCTTAGGCAAGCACAGGGACTAGGGTTTGATCCCTGGTACTCAATGCCACACTGGCCGCGCCTCAGGGCCACACTGACTCTGTCCCAGGGTGCTCTGAGCTAGCTACCGAGTCCAGGGGTCGTGGTGTACACCTGTCATCCCAGTGCTGGAAAAGGCTGAACAAAACCGGAGGACCACTAAGAGTCCAAACTGCATAGTAAGACCTTGTACCAAATACATGAAAAAAAAAAAAAAAAA
>NW_004524823.1:2104817-2108990 GCF_000260255.1 Octodon degus
AAGAACTGATTCACATATCAAATACTCAAAGCAGATCCAAAGCAGATGAAATTGTTAATCTAGAAACAACTAGGTAAAAAAAAATCAGAAATTGGATAATTAATTTTTAAGTAGACTACCAAAAACTGTTGAATATATAGATTGTCATAAAAGTTTTTACATAGAGACTAACTAGGAAGTCTGTTCATAAAACTACAGTAACATTGATTAGATTTTCTTGGAATTCAGAGATAAGAAAATAAACTGAAATAAACAATACAGATTATTGTATTGGATAAAAGAAAGCCTCACTTGTACACACTCTTTTTCAATTCCTTATGAAAGCAGCCATCTAGTAATTTATGATTATTTAGCATCTTTTGAGCTACAGAATTGAACCCAGGACACATACTAAGTGAGCACTATGCCACTAGTCTATCTCCACAGCCTTTAATATTTTATTTCTCATACACAATTTCAAACAAATAACATCACAAAAACTACACTTCAGTGACTTCGTTGGAAGATATATCCAGAAAACAAAATGGCCAGTGCAGTAGCAAATACAAATGCTATAGTAAAAGATCAAGATAACTGTGTCTGCATAACAGAAGAGCTAAAAATTAAACAATTTTAGAAAATAATATGCACAAACTATAAATATAATAAACCATCTCAATAAGGAATCAAATGAGCCCTCTTGTCAAAAGTTAAGAGAATACATTTGGGCCTGTGGTACGGGATTTAGAAATACAGCTCAGTGGGTTAGCATGTGCTTACTGTAAAACAAGCTCTTGGTTCAATCCCCACCAGGAAAAGAAAAGACAAGAAAGAGACAAAGAAGGGGAAAGAATTACATCTATGTTATCCTTGTGTGTACCACATGTAAGTCAAAACTGTTTTTCGCCTTATAAATCAATCAATAAAGGGCTGGCCAAACACTTCAGCAGATTAAAGCACCTGCAAGCAGACACAGGGGCTGGGGGTTCGATTCCTGGCCTGCCTTGCCAGCCCTGCTCCCAGGGCGTGCTGAGACAGCAACTGAGACTGGGCATTGTGGCACATGCCTGTAATCCCACCACATGGAAGGCTGTAAACAGGTGGATCACTACAAGTCTGGTCTAGTCTTGAGACCCTGAACACCCTGCAGACCCTTCCCTAAAATACAAAAAGAGGAAAGAAAGAAAGAAAGAAAGAAAGAAAGAAAGAAAGAAAGAAAGAAAGAAAGAAAAAAGAAAGAAAGAAAGAAAGAAAGAGCAGATGATAAAGTAAAATCATATGATTCTTCATAAAGTGATATGTTTACGAAAAACTGAGATAGTAGAATTTGAAAAGGTGGAAAGGTGTTAAGATGTGTTATGCACAAATACCAACTTTGTACAAAAATGTAAACTTTACATACTACCTACATGTACTAATAAACTAAAAGTTAAAAAATGAAATAACAAAAGATATGATGTGGCAAAACAAGGTGGACAAATAGACAAAGTTATGAGGCAGTAGAGCAACACAAAAACACAGAAAATATGACCTGGCTACCACCTAGTAGGGTTTATGTCAAAGCAAAAGCAAAACAGAAATATAAGTATGTAAAAAGTGCACGGCCATATAAAAAAGTGTAGGGTTGAGGAGATAGCTCAGCAGTCTAAACACCTACCTAGAAGGCACAAGGATCTGAGTTCAATCTCCAGTACTGCACATGATGCTGGAGCACAGTGCTGATCCTAAAACCAGGCATAGTGGTGCAAATGTGTAATCCCAGAGCTGGGGAGGCTGAGACAAGAGGATCACTAAGTCTGAGTTGAGTAGTGAGACCATATACTAGATAAATAAATAATTTAAAAAATTAAAACAACATAGGGGAACACACAAGGACATGTTTGGTAATATTTAAGGACTAGAATATTTCAATTAACAATCTCTTTTGCCTGTGGTGAACAGCTAAAGTAAAACTACAGAGTCCTTTCATGAATATAGTTGTTTTTTTCTTCTTTTTAAATTGAGGTTACATTATCCTAGTTGTTCAGTAAATACCAGAGAAGTTCATGGAATGTCTTTGATTGCCTGAATACTGGAAATGGGCATATTCAATCCACGGTTTCCAGAACATTCAGGAGTTAGGAAAATATAAAATTTTACTTGGTAACTGCAGGAAAGAGTTTTATTCTGAGGTATGTGGCAGTATGCGCACCTCAAAAAAGGCAGTAACATTCAAAATTTTCTCCTGCAATATAGAGTATCACTCCTGTAGCTATCCATGAGAAGGTAAATTATTTCCTTCACTGAGTTCTTTTAGGCAATCCCATCAACATATCTTCTTATTCTTAAAAATTATTCAATTGTATACCTTGTAATATAATTCCAAATAAGGTAAGGAAGGTATAACACACAACAACAAATTTATGTTTATATCAGCAGTTAAAGAATGACTCAATACCAGAAATCAACATTGCTCTTAGAGTTACTGTGAAAAGATTCTATCTGTTGATATTGAAGATTGTTTTTCCAAGTCATAGCCACGTAGATAAGACTATTGAGGCATATGCTTCCTGCTGTTGTCTGAATCTTGAATGTCATCCAAAATCCCATGGTCATGCTTCGTCCTAGGGATAGAAATAGGAGGAGCTCGAAGTTTTGAGAGGGTCTGTACTTATGGCCCCCTGTGGAAGCAGTCTCCATGCTGCATAACACAGCCCTTATGATTTTTGTATGCTACTTTCCTTTCACAAACAACCCACTCCTTGCGCAGGTCTTGATTCTCTCTCAGGCCTGGCTCATTTCCCCCATCGTGCTTTTAGTCCCTACCACTCTTCAGGACTTCTTCATTCTTCCAGGGGTCCCTGTAGCCCTCCCAGTCTTAGCGCTGTTGCTGCCCTTCTTACTTTTTATTCTGCATTCCTCCAAACACTACAACTAGCTGTCTCCTTTCCTAGAGGGTAGTCATGGGCTCTAAGCTGCTCTTCTGTCTGTCTGAGCTTATGAACCTCCAACAGGTACAAGTGGAGAGTAACCCCAACTTACTCTTCTCTCCACTTGACATACCAAATCAATGTGTTCAGAAGTGGTAAAAAAAAAAAGACCTTTGTCTGTGGTGATAGGTCACTAAAAGTTTCTCTCTCACAATAGATTGGGAACTCTGCTTCTATCTCTTTCACGTTTTTGTTTCCTGCACATGAGGTGAGTAGCTGGCTTCACCATGCCTAAAGTACCACAGCCATCCTGCACACCAGTGAAAGGCCCAAAGCAATAGGTCCACCGAATGAATCTCCAAAACTGTGAGCCGAATGAACCTTGTCTCAGGTATTTTGTTACAGTAACAAGTAACTAATACATTTTCTAAGCACATTTGATAAGGCTCATCCTCTCTGAATGTATATATTTTACATGAATATAAAAATATATATAAGGGCTGGGGAGATAGCTTGGCAGCATAAGCATCTGCCTTGCAAGCACAAGGTCCAGAGTTTGATCCCTGGTATCGCATGCCATGCCATCCCTAGAACCCTGGATGCACTGTGCTGATCTGAAATTGGATATGGTGGTGCACATCTGTAATCCTAGTGCTGGGGAGACTGAAAGAAGAGGATCAGTAAGAGTCAGAACTGTGTAGCGAGTTCCAGTGTCAATAAAAAAATAATAATAACATATATGTAAAATATAAATATATCTATAGATTCATTATATGCTATTTTAAGAAAAATAAGATGTATGATCCAAAATTTGAGAGCACTGTTATTTACATTTAACATTTTTGAAAGTATATTTGATGAATTTTCATAAGAAAATGTAAATACTGGAAAGGAGGAGAAAGTTAAAAGTATTTATACAATTGTGGTAGAATAGCTACAAAACCAAAAGATAACTAAAGAAAAAAAAACTATCAGAAACAGTAAGAGACTTCAATTAGGTAGGTAGTAAGAAATCAATACACCAAAGTGAAAGGCCGTTATATACTGCCCACCGAAAGTAACTGTTAGAAAGGACATTAGAAGAACATAGTTCTTAGATAGTAAAATGAAAAATATATTATACATATAAAGAATCTAAACAATAAATTGTAGCAGTTTTTATGAAGCAAACTTAATAATGTCACTAAGGAGAGTTCACTGTGCTGTGCACTTGGATAGGAAATGCCTCTCTGGTTTAGCACAACGCTGGGTGAGTCTGGATGGCTGACCTACAGAAGACGGAAGA
>NW_004524823.1:2118763-2132444 GCF_000260255.1 Octodon degus
TAATTGGTTAGTCACCTAAAATAAATGCATACTTATTTATTGTATTCCTTATAATTGCAGTCATATAATAAATTAGGAAGGAGAAATAAGAGGAAGGGAGGCGCTCTGAGAAGGGAGGCAGAAGGATCTCAAGTTCAAGCTTAGCCTGGGTAACTTAGTGAGCTAGTGAGAACCTGTCTCAAAATAAAAACTAGAAAATGGGCTGGGAATACAGGAAGGCCCGGGGCTCAACTCCTAGTATCACAAAAAAATAATCTGAAGTAATCCTAATTCACTGTGCAAATTATGATACACATAATCTGGCAATAAGTTTCATTAGCACTGAATAGACTGATTCCAGAATTCATATGCAGAAATAGGTTCTTAAAATTAGCTAAGAAGCTTTTGTAAAGTAACAACCATCATGTGGATGTGAATCACTTCAAGATATTTTAGTATATTATGAAATATACAAATTTATTATAACTATGACTGGTTAATATAATACTGACCAATGATAGATATATTCAAATGTAAATAGCACTTTAGTACATGAAAAATATTTTATTTAAGTAGATAAAATGAGAATTAATAAATTATATTGGAGTAATTGGTTAGTCACCTAAAATAAATGCATACTTATTTATTGTATTCCTTATAATTGCAGTCATATAATAAATTAGGAAGGAGAAATAAGAGGAAAAAGAAGAAAAACATAAAATGGTAATGTTATTAAAAGTAAACATTTTAAAATTTTCACATTTCTAAAAATAATTTGAATATGGATTAGTGTAAATATTAAAACCACAAAAACTAAACTAAGACCAGCTGCAACAACATAATTAATGATTAGAGCTGAGAGCTGATACCACCTGTGTCAACATAATTTAAAGAGTTCCTCCAGAACATTCTCTCTCAGGAAGATAAGACTAGTAATCAATAAATAACTTCACTGTTTGCTATAGCAAATTCTTGCAAATCAATTCATCTGGGCGAATGATTTGTTCACTGGGATAAACAGTTCACTTCTCTGGGCAACTATTTCCTCATGAAGAATTGCTTCAATTCTCTGCCTTCCACTGAATCCACCAATTCTGCAGCTTTGCCATAAACTTTGTCCAATTCCAATCAGTTCTCCACCTTGAGAACTTAAATGAAACCACCAGAATAGAGACACATACACTGCCACTTCTTATTTTCCTCCAGTGGTGACCCTACTAAAATGCTCTTACAGAAGTGTTATGCTTGGCAAACTGTTTATTAAATTCAGTTTTGTTTGATCAAGATGCTTTTTTTTTTCAGTGATCCACAGCCCCTTAAAAAATGTTTATTTAGAACACAATATACAAAATGAGAAGAAAAAAGATAAAATGTAAAAAGCATTTTCAATGCTTTTGTTAAAAAATTTGCTATGTAAAAATAAATTTCACAGCCATATCACCTTGAGGAAGAAAAACATTTAAGCAATCATACACACACACACACACACACACACACACACACACACACACAAAATCATACCAAATTAAGTAAAGCATCTTTAAAACACATGGAAGTAATATTATGTGACAGGAAATATATATTAGTATTATAAGAAAATTCTATATTTTACCTATCAATATGTCAAAAAAATTAAATGTATGTGTAGGGTTTCTGCATATTATAGATTTTATGTGGGTACAGTTTCTATGGAATACAATATGGCAATATTTGCAATAATTTTAAGAGCATGTGGGTTTTTGTGAAGGAAGTCTACATTTTAGGAATTCATTTTCTGTAATATTACCATAATATATGAGATTATTTATTTCAACCATTTCTTTCTTTCTTTATTTATTTATATTTAATTTTTTTTTTGTATTTTTTAGGGAAGAGTCTACAGGGTGTTCAGGGTCTCACTACTAGATCAGACTTGTGTTCTGCCTGTTCACAGCCTCCCAAGAGCTGGGATGACAGGCACGAGCCACCATACCCAGTCTCAACTGCTGTCATAGCATGCCCTAGAAGGGGGGCCAGCACAGCAGGAGAGGGATTGAACCCCCAGCCAGTGCGCCTGCTTGCAGGCCCTTTAATCTGTTGAGCTATTTGACCGGCCCTTCAACCATTTCTTGAAATTCCAAAAAATTAAAACTTTGAAAGCATCAATTATTTTGGTACAATAAAAATGACATACAGCTGCAGCACTTCCAAAGAAGTCTTTTAAAAATGCCTAGGAACTAGGTTTTTAGACTATGACCAAAGTTTGAAAATGCATAAACATCATTCTAAAGAACTGTAAAAACTGTTGCCACTGAGATTAACAATATGCTTTTGGGAGAGAAATGTTTTTTCTTACTGAAAATCTTTTTGAACTCTTTTCCAAAAATGAATGTTCATCGAGTAGGGATCCTCATTTCATTTCATTGAAATTGCAAATGGAATCTCATTTTAATAAAAGCTCCATAAGGTCCTGAAATATTTGGCACACTGTTTTAGATGTGTTGTGATATAACAAATAGAAGAGGAATGAGAGGACTTTTTTTTCGCTTCCACTCATTGCCTACTCGACACAAGCACCTTGAAATTATAGCAAGCAGAGGGTCTCCCAGTGCAGTGCATTTGCCGCGGATGGTCGGTGACTGGTTGGATCAACCAAGTCCCCAGATGGAGCGTGAGGCAGTACTGCTGCGGGAAGCGTTGGCAAGCAAGCTTCCCGCAGGCAGCAAAGTACTTTGGTGGCATGAAAATGGTAAGTTGAACTCACCTAGAGGCGCTTAGTATCTGACTATGAGCTTAGTGGCATTCTCCTGCTGTCCTACCCCTTGAAAGGCCCTGAAATTGGGGCAGATTTGGCAGAAAATCGGAAGTTTCACAAAAGCAACTTTGCATGCAGTATTAATGCTGTGAAGCTGAAGGTAGTGCGTGGGGAGACGGGATGGCAACACACGCTCCAAAGACAAGAGACTACAATTTTTAAGCAAACAAGCAGGTACCAGAATTACCCAACAGTTAATGCTTGAGGCCTAAATCCTCACATGTTCATAGATTTTAATATTGCTAATAAAAAAATGTCACTGCTACAAGCAAAAGAAGCACTGGATGAATTTAAAGATATTCTTGCTTTTAAGCTAAATGCTCAAGATGAAGTTTCAAACTAATATTTCTGAGTAACTCTCCTCCACCAGGCAAAGAGTAGCTGGCAGTGGGAGCGATAGAAAACAGGTGGCATTTAAATATTTCATCAGTGCCCCTGCTCCTGCCAGCTTATTCAGCTTATTTTATTTTCATCTACACTGTTTCAACCCAGCAAAATACTTTGCGCTGTAGTCACACTATTCTTCTCTGCCCTGCTCAAAGTCACTTCATCCTAGTCAGCTGCAGGGACTCTTGGCAGTAGTCACCGACCCTGCTTCCTGTCTTGCTGCTCACTGACCATCAGACCTGGCACCTACAAGCATTTATTCAAAGCCACCCAGCACCACAGGAAGCAGCCCAGGCCTACTCTGCCTGTCCTTTCTTTTTGCACCTCAGGTAGTTTGCACCTGACATTTCAGGGCTTAAAACAGTCACTCCTAGGGGGATTAATAATAATTTGGAATGTAAGACAACAAGCATCTTGAAACCAATTTCCTAGCTTGTGAACAGTACATTGCAATTGAAGCAAGACATAAAGACTTGGATGATGTAATAACTGTAGGGGACTACAGTTAATTTTGATTTTTAAAATTTCTTTAGCATTTCTTGCCTTCATTGTTCTTGAAATTAAGGGCAGAAATTGTTTTCAATTTTTGAGTTTTTGTACTTGCTCAATATGTATTGATGTTTGCAAACTCCTGTTTCCTATGAAACTTGGATGTATTTTGAGTCCAAACCAAACTTTTCTATCAAAACACATTGTATTGAAGGAATGCTTCTGTTTAGGAAGTGAATGAAGGAGAGTGGTGCTTCTTATTGATGCATTTTGTCCTAATAAATGCTTCATTAAGTGATCTCCATTCATCATAGATATTCTATTAGCTCTTGGGTCTAATTGCTGGTTTGAAGCTAAGGGTTAACAGTGTTCCATCAAGATTCTTTGGAGTATAAGCAGATTTTTTTTTAAAATGAAGTTATAATTAGCTAAGATGAGGTCATGCTGGATTAGGATGGCCCTTATATTCAGGAAGTGGGTACCAATTTATCAGGATCTTCACTCAAAGGCTCAGTTCTTTTTGGCCTGGAGGGCCAAACTGCAGAAACTATTCTGCTCAACTTTGTATCTTGGCCCTGAGCTGGGGCAAAATCGCAGAAACTCATTTTGTTAACATCGAAAGTACCCCACAGACCTGGTAGCCCTGCAAGATTAGCTGTCCCTCAGTTGTTCCAGCCTGCAAACACCCTCCCCTAAAAACTATAAAATCCCCTGTCCTCTTTAGTTTGAGACTATCTTGGTCCACTAGATAACCCAACCACTTGGTCCTACCTCCAATAAATCTAGCATCAGAATGCCTGTATGGTTGCTTGCATGGGTTTGTACTTAATAAGTCCTTATGGGCAAGAAGAGTGTGTGAACATGGAGATCAATTGGACTGATTTATTTACAGGCTGAGAAGCACCAAGGACTTCCATCTAACATGAGAAGACAGGAGAATAGAGAAGTCATGAGGTTGTTTCTCTTTTAGCATCTCCAAAAGAAAAGAACATCTCTGACACCCCAAATTCAGAATTCTAGTCACCAGAAAAGCAAGCTAATGGGAGAAAACTGCCATCTTAATCCACTATGTGTATGATTTCCTATGAACTCTATAAAATAATATAGATTTTGGTATGAGAGATTGATAGGATGCTATAAACAAAACCTAAGTTTGTGGAAGTGACCTTGGATTTTGGTAGTGAGTGGAGTTGGTACTTGGTAAAAAGTAGTCTATAGTACTTTGAAGAAAAGCTTGAGAGATGTCTGGGCATTCAAAGTGATTCTAGGAGAGGATTTGCTGCAAGTGAAAGGACAGCAGAGAGCTGCTCTCATCTTAGAGAATACACAGACCGTATGAAAACACATGGGCAGAAATATGAATGCTAAAGAAGCTTCAAGTGAGATCTAAAAAGAAGATGAAAACATCATTCAACACTGTGAGAATGTGCTTGTCATAAGATAGAGTATTTACCTGAATTGTTTTCTACTGCTGAGCAGCAAGTAGAACTTGCAAGCAGCAAATTTCAGCTAAAAACCTTTGTAAGTAAAACATGAAAGATTTAGCATCAGTCATTCTTGCTGCTTATGGTGAAGTGCAGTCGGAATTCTGCTTAGGCCTGTGACCCCTTTATTTCTTTCCTGTTATCCCTTTCAGAATGAAATTGTACATTGTGTGAAGTCCTGCTATTGTATTTTGCAAACATCCTGTTTACTACTTTTCTGCATCCACAACAATTTTGCCCTTTTGATCACACTTAAGAGTCACAACCACTCTTAATTTACATGTTTTAAATGATAAACTCTGGGACGTATTGAACTGATAGCTTTGGATTTAGAATTAATGTTGGAATAATATGACAGTGTTAGGGATGATGGGATGCAGGACGAATGTAAGTTTTGAAGAGAGGTTGGACTATACTGGGTTTGAACATTGTCTCCCCAAATTAAGAATATTTGGAAGTAGGGCCTTTGTACATGTAATTAGTTCAGATAGGATGAGATCAGGGATGGAGTGAGACCTAAGGCCAACGAATTGCACTCATGTAAAAGGGCCCCCATGAAGACATTCAAGGAACAAAGCCATGTGAATGTAAAGGAAGAGATTAAAGTGGTATGAAGCAAGGAACACAAGGGAATGCTGGCTACCATTAGCAAATAAAGAGACCAGAGGAAGTTCTTCCTCCACAGTCTCTGAGAAAAATAAATGTTGGTGACGTCCCTGATAGCAGACTTCTACCCTCTGGGACACTGAGACAATAGATTTTGGTTGTTTTTAGCCTACTCCTTGTGGTACTTTGTTTTGGCAGCTTTAGGGAAGAAATGCATCTCTTTAAAGAAGAAAATGTAGTATAGAACATTTTATGTTCAATTGAATTTTATTGTAATGTAAACATTTTCATCTCTGCAGACTAATGTAGAAAGCAACTAACATTTATTAAACATTTACAAACTTACCACCACCTTGGATTGATACTTACAACTACTGTAGAACTGATGTGATTATCTCTAGTTTACAGATCACAGTATTTCTGTGCAAGAAACAGGGTCACATTCTGCAGTGTTAAGAAGTAAAAATGTGTGTATTTTCTATATAACTCCAACATTCATTGTTCATTTATTAGTTTATGAGAACAACTGAATTTACTATATAAGCTAAATCTAAATCACATGGAGCACAGAAAGAGCATTCTCCCCTTATCTGTGAGCAATCTGTATTTAATTTCTTCTCCAATCTTGCAAGATGTTAGCCACGTGTCCTCAATAAGGAGGAGCTTACAGCTTCACTGAGAAACACATTCAAGTGTGCCACATAGTCAGTTTCTTTTTCCATGCACATTTGCTTTGTTGTCTCAAAGCTTTTACGTTTAAGCAAGCTTAATGGCAAGACTATTAGCTCAGGTATTGACCAAAACCTGCAAACTGAAGAGCAAGAGCGAAATTTCCAAGATGCTGTTTCAAAGTGGAAACAGGTGAACAAATGCATTACCCTGTGTCTTAGATAGAATTTGTACTTTACCCTGCAGTGGTTTGTGCTTGTGAACCTCAGTAGGTTGATTTGTCGTATAAAAAATCTGTTTTCTTAGATGTTGCACACTGAAGTCAGGGCCTCTTGCTTGCTACACAAGGGTTTACGCACTGAGCTATATTCCCCAGCCCTAAATCTTACTGCTTACTAGAAGCCCATTTTGCAATGAAGGGACAAATAAAGAGTGACACCTCATTACATATAAAACATAATAAAAGGTTAGATTTGTGAAGAGAAATGTGTAGCTCATTAAAACTTAAGCAATATCAAACCCAGGGATTCAGGCCTCCTATTTGTGGGAGGGTTTGCAATATGTGGGAACATGTGGCAGAGGACTGGAGAGCTCTTTGAAGGAAAATATATTTTAGGAGATGGAGAGGACATGATGATAGGCTTCTGTTGTCAAAACTTTGGATCTCAAAAGGGAAGTGCACTAGATCCGCTTTCTTCTCATAAAATAGGTTTGTTGGTTTGTACTATACAGTTGTATTTTCTCACAGTTCTGGAAGCTGAAAGGCAGATCAAAATTGTCAGACGATGTTTCTTGTGTAGAAATCTTTCTCTTCTTTTAAGGTCATACATCATATTGAATTGGGTCTTCTCTAGTGAAATTATTTTAATTTAATCACATCTTTGAAGCCTCTTTCCAAATGTAGTTGCATCTGAGTTATTAATGAAGTTAGGACTTTGGCATATAAATTTGGGAAGACACAAGTGATCTCCTAGCTGCAGGAATAACTCAAAGTACAACATTTGATCAGAAATACCTGGTGTATATGCTTTAAAATGTACAATATAATAAATCAGTGGCCTTTGTAATCAGTGCCCCTCAGAAAGGTTTCCCTCATGTTAAGTGACCCAGTCCATCATTCTTGTTACTTTATGAAGCGGTTCTGGAAGTCTTCTTTCATGACCATCAAAAATATAGGGAGCATTGTTTCTGAGTGCCATTCAATGGAAACGTCACTTTCCAAAAACGTTACTGTGTCCTTATTGGTTTCATTCAGAAGATCTGTCCCAAGGAACATCTGGCTTGTACCCCAAGTCAAAATGACCTTAACAGTATGTAATTTGAATGAATTCAGGACATCAAGGTATCCACAACAACTCAACTAGAGATATTCAAGAAAGAGAACTTCTGAGGCTGGTAAGACAACTCAGTGGAGTAAAGTTCCTACTTAAGTAAGCTTAGCAAAGAGGCGGGACCGAGGTTTGGTTCCCAGCAATACAAGCCATGCCACTCCTGCCTCCAAGTTTTGCTGAGCTGGCTACAGAGTGCTGGCATAGTGATGTAGCCCTGTTAATCCCAGGTCTGGGGAGGCTGAAAACAGGAGGATAGCCATAAGTCTGAGCTGTGTGGTGAGACCCTGTAACAACCAAATACATTTTTAAAAAAAGAAAGATAAGTTAAAAAACTGTTTCAAAAGTGGTAACAATAGTGGAATAAGTGATCCAGGTGAGAGGGAGTACTTTGAGGAGGATTAATGGTGATATGTCTTTAACAGTAATAAATATTTAAAATATAAATATTCACTATATTTTATTACCATATCTTACATATTAGAAACCCATTGAAAGGTAAGCTACAGCCCAGATATCTATAAATGCATGTCTATTTCTTATACAGGAATTGAAGAATGTAGAATATGAAGCTATGTTAAAATATGACAGTAATTGAACTTCATTCCTGCTTTGAATGCAATGTCCATGTAGAATCTATCAGATACACACATGCAAGATGCTCTGAAAATTTCCACCGAAAACATTGAGGACTCACACCTAACAGTTTTCCTTAATTCTGATTCTGCAAACATTTGATCAATAGTTGCTAAAATGTAAACTTGGTTATGCCACCCTTACATCTTCTCTGATGAATAGTACAACTTCAACTTCTTACCTTTCCAGAGTTTAAACAAAACAAACAAAAGAAATTGCACTTTTCTTGACCATCCCCAAATTTTACTTTAAACTCTTTAAGCTTCTTGCTCTTTGTAAAACAATTGCAAGCTATTCCTATGTTTCCATGTTTTGATCAAGGTCTCTAATTTTAATCTTCAGTTGTTTCTTCTTCCACAAAAGCGATACTGACCCACTGAAGTGTCCTTTTCATCCATGATAAAAGTGTGTGACAGAGCAGGAGACAGTGAAAACTCTTAGAAAAAGTGACATGGCCAGCGACAGCAATAAGCATGAATAAAAATTGATGTAAATGTCTGGTGGAAACAACTCAACTATGGAGAACAGAGTGTATGTTTCAGAGTTCCCTGTAGTTTTGTAACAGAATGGTTCTGGGAAAAGATATCTTTATGGGAAACTGAATCTGAGACTATCAGAGAAAAGGGTCTGTTGGTTCAAAAGAATAGATAAAGCAGCCTTTGGGAATACACATGTGATTTACATATGTACATACCCAGAGACTTAAGTTTTAGTGACAGCAAAGTGAAAAAACAGTTGAGTTAAACAAGCCATTAATGCTCATGTGAACCAAGATAACAATCTTCCATCCTTCCTGTGATCTCTTTTGAAGTTGAATTGCAGGATGGAGCTCTTCATATCATATTCTGCAGAAATATTCCCACATAAATACAATTGCTATTATTCATGAAATCTGACTCAATTTTAAGTTCTAATGTGGGTTGGCTTAAAGCATTGATACTGTAACATCATGTAACTCAGTTGTGTTCCAAATTTTCTGATCAAGGAGATGGGCCACAGAGGAATGTGATCGATGATGTAGAGTGTGCCTAAGAAGAGTCACATGGAGAGAAAACATTCTCTCAGGCTTTCACAGAGAGCAAATTGGTAAAGCAATGGCCGTGACTCATCCATGTGGCTGACACTCACAAAGGATCTACAAAGTGCGGTACAGGGTTTCAGGGTAAATCCTGAGGGGCTTGGCTGACCTTATCAGATACAAAAGTTAAATTTCTTGTTATATATGTCTTGCTTTATCTTGGTGTTAACCATCCAACAGAAAGGTATATAAAAATGAAGTATAAGGGGTGAAGCCATGTTGCTATGCTGGGCTGTAAATGGCTCAGGTCAACAACTTTTGATATTACCAGTCCTGCAGATGACCCACTACTATGATGGACTACTGGACCATATTGGAATATTTTGCTGAATTCATGCACTTACAACATTTAAATGACAGTGGAATACCCTTCTCTGACAAAACTAAACAAAAAAGGGGATACAAATGAATGACCATTTTGTATCTGTATATTCAAAATAGTTAGGATAGATATACAACTACATTCTCTCAATTCAATGAAGAAGAAGACTTATTCTAATAGTGTTTGTGGACAGAATGTCATGTCTGGGTCTTGTACAATGAATAAACACTGAGACAACAATGTGCAATGTATTTATTATTGAAACTTTCTTACTGATCGGTTTTGAAAGTGTCTCATTGCTATTTGTTTCTCAATAAATTATTTTTTAACAATATGATCTTATAATGGAAGATAATGTACAGGGCATGAGTTATTCTTTTGCAAGGGAAGAACCCCCTTTCAAATTGGCTTTAACAATGTATGGGTCAAATACGGTTGAATGTGGAACTCATGTCTGAATGACGCATTTCCTGTCTTTATTAGTCCCACTTCTGTTTTCCCTTTTGCTAGGCTTATTTTTTTGATAAGTAGCTCATGCCAGGGTTCACAAACTTCTGGTTTGTGTTCTACCACTTTAGCTACCCAATGGGAAGGCATATTTCTTGTCTACGCCTTCATAAATGTTTCAAGTATGACTGTCACTGCTCATACTGATTTATTGGCCTCCTTCTTAATAAATCACTGAATTAGTTATAACTCCATCTCTTTAGTCAGCAGAAAGGATGAGTCTCTCCCAGTACAACATGAACTTCTAGAAAAAGAAGACTTTCTCCAAATAAAATCATTTCTCTTACTACAATAAGAGGAATTTGGTGCTGTGTAGGTAAAAGCAATAAAATTACAACCTGCTTCTCAATGTATATTGAAATTAAGAGAATATTTACAGCAAATATTTGATTACTATGCAAAGAAATCTAAATTGGCCCATTAATCTCTGTACCCAGCATTTCAATTGTACTTTAGTATAAGTCTTATTATATAGAATGAATAGGATCACAAGCTTAATTGTTATTTAAGAATGTTAAAATGTGCTGAATAAATGGCCCTTATCCATGATCTATGATTCCAGGCAGTAACTTTGACAGCTCCCTAAATCTTATTTTAAGTTTTACTTTAAAATGTACTCCACTGGGAGGGAAGTATTATTTTCATCATTTGGAAATTGTGGTATAAGTGAACATTCTCTTAGGGAGTTCTTGCTAACGGCTACTTGTAAATGATAACAGTACTCTTATGACTACCATATGAAGTGTTCTGTCTTTAGAAAAGGCTGAGAAGTATTGGACAATTGCTATTCTAATGAGCTTTCTGGGGTTTTCCACTCACTGAGCTCTTTCTAGGCTATAAACACTACCAGTATCAAATTTCACTGGGATAAAGAATCTGGACTAAAGATGGATACCTCTGTCCTCCAAAGTCTGACCTATTTCACTCTAGAAAAAAATTATTCCTTCATTATAGTTGTCCTCACAGGTATCACATATCTTATCGCTCCTAAAATATGCATTTTCTACTTACTTGTCAAGAATCATTTAGGGTCTATTAAATCAAAATTTGGAGACAGCTACAAATCAAAAAATCCATTTTTTGTTCACCAAAAAGAAAGCTTAATATTTAAGTTTCCTTAGAAATTGACACAATTATGTGTTATAATTTATGAGAAAGATAATTTTCCAATGAATCTAAGATTTCAAAAAGTGTGAGTATGCTTAACATTTTAACATAAATATATACCTTATTAAATACATACATAACCAAAATTAAGCCAAAGAGAATGCCTACATATAGAATTCAAAGTGACTTTGGATGTGATCAAGTCCTTTAACAACAGTAATAATATTTACCCAAGTACATAAGTACAGCTATCCTTGTTTTTAATATGTAAAACAAGTTAATTTCAAATGTGTAACAATTCCATAATTGTTTTAGTCATTAGCTTATTGCCTTTTTCAAATAAATTAACTATGAAAATTTTACTTCATAAAATGTATTGCATATAATTAAAAATATCAGTGTTTTAGAAAGTATTACTCTATTCTATTCCAAGAAGCCACCCAATGTCTGTATCTACATAATTTAATACTCTGAAATAATGAAAGATAAATTTGAGTCATTTGTAAGAAAATGATTGCACCTTGAGACCATAATCTTAAATGAAATAAGATTCACACACTTAAATATCACATGTCTTGTCTTACATGAGAAAACCAGGGTATAAAGAAAGTGTAAAGCATTTCTGATCAAAATTCCAAAAGCATATCTTATAGAATGAGAGAAAATAATCCTAAAATTCATTTAGAACCAGAAGAGACCTAGAATAGCAAAGGCAATTCTGGGCAACAAAGAAAAGGGAGAGACATCACAAACCCTGATTTGAAATTATACTATAAAGCAACTCTGATAAAAACAGTATGGTACTATGGGGGAAATTTTAAAAAAGACATCAAGTTCAATGGAACAGATTAAAAGATGTAGGAAAGTCCTAGACATACTCTGTCACCTTATCTTTGACAAAGAAGCCAAATACATTCACTGCAAGAAAGATATCCTCTTTAATAAACAGTGCTGGAAAAACTGGCTCTGCATATGCTGAAGATTAAAGTTGGACCATATCTTTCACATGCAGTAAATTAAATTCAAAATGAAACAAAGATCTAAATATTAAAACAGAAACATTAAATCTAGTGGAAGATACAGTAGGAAAATTGAAGACATTTGTGCAAGCAAATACTTTACAAATAAAACCCCAGTTGTACAGGAACTATCATACTATAATAAAGAATCAACAACTGAGATCTCATCTTATTAAAAAGCTTTTGCAGGGGCCAGGGAGATGGCTCAGTAGAATAAGCACTTGCCTGGCAAGCACAAGGGCCTGAGTTCAATATATGGTTCTGACAAAAAAAAAAAAAGCTTTTGCACAGCAAGAGCAACTGCCAACATAGTGAAGAGACAACCTACTGTGTGAGGGAAAAAAAAAATGTTTGTCAGCTGTTCATCATGCAAAGGATTACTATCAATAACATACAAAGAACTGAAAAAAAAAAAAATCAGACCTCCCAAATTTAACGACCCAATTCCAAAGTTGGGCATCTGAGACCTATAAACACTTCCCTGATGAGAAAATCCAAATAGAAATTCATATTAAATTTAAGTATCATCATAAATATATGAAAAAAATGTTCAGCATCACTGGTCATTTAAGAGATGCAAATAAAAACAACACTGAGATTTCATCTCACCCTAGAGAAAATGGCTATTATCAAGAAATCAACTAATAACAAATGTTAGAAGGAATGTGAGGAAAAAGGAACCCTTTTCTACTGTTGGTGGCAGTGTAGACTGGTATAATCACTGTGGAAATCAGTGTGGAGATTCCTCAGAAAGTGAGGATTGGATGTGTCATTTGACCCAGCTACCCTCTTCATGGGTATCTTTCTAGAAAAATTACAAACATTATACCACAATGATATATGTGCATCCAAGTTTATAGCAGCACAGTTTGTAGTAGCTTGGTCTTGGGAATAATCCAAATGCCCATCAACTGAGGAATGGATAAAAAGATGTGGTCTTATTATATGTGGAGCATAAAGAAGAATGAACTGGAGATTTGCATAGGTAGATGGATGCAACCTGAGACCATACTCATAGAAATAAATCAGCTGCACATGTGTAAGTGTCATATTGTCTGCATGGTATGAGAAGCTACAAGGGTAAATGAGATCCAGTATGTACAAGAGATACTGTAATATGGGAAGAAACTTCAAAAGGAAAGAGAAACGGATGTGGGATTGGAGAAAAGAGAAAAGCAATATATATTAGTTATATTTGCAATTTCTCTTAGTTCATTAAAAAGAAAGATTTAGGCTAATATTTTTTTTATTAATTTTTTTTTTATTTTATTTATTT
>NW_004524823.1:2132969-2139847 GCF_000260255.1 Octodon degus
TTAGAACAAGCTTAGCAAAAGCATCAGGGACCGCGGTTCAATCCCCCAGCACCACATGCCAGCCAGCCCTGCCCCCTGGTGGGCTGAGCTGGCCTCTCTCTCTCTTTCTCTCTCTCTCTCTCTCTCTCTCTCTCTCTCTCTCTCTCTCTCTCAAATAAATAAATAAATAAAATTCAAAAGGAAAAGAAAATATGGATAACAAATGAGAAGTGGATCAAGAAATGGAAGGAAGGGAGAAACAGGAAATTTAAGAAAGAATTAAAATGTGTTATGTATGTGTAACAACTCTGCACAAGCAATGCAGGCATTGTGTACTCCTATGGAAAACAGGATACCAATTTCTGGCGTGAGGAATTCCTGCACTCCTGAAGAGGTGAGAAAGATTTTTATTTGGCTAGCCAGGTTCAGAGAAGCTCATGTTTAATAACTTCTGAGCCCAAGAGATGGCGTTACAAAGGTTATTACAGTTTGTCCAGGGGAGGAAAAAAAGACAAGCTCACACAGACAGTTACTAAAACATGACAGGCTTACAACTTGAGCCGTGGGCAAGGCTCACTCAGGCAGGGACTCTAACCTGAGGCCTGGAGGTGGCGATAGGTGCACAGGTTGGGGAGTGAAGTCCCAGTACAGCAGGGGGAAAGGGGACAGAGCACCTACAGATTTAGAGAACTGTGAAGCCAGCCGCACCACCCCATGAGCCTGTTAACATGTAGTATGGGCTGGAAGAGGAAGTGGAGACTGCTTGCCTCAGGCAGAAACTAGTGCAGTCTGCCAAGGCAGAGCAGATTGCCCTTTACAATAAATTTATATCTTCTTTACTCTAAATATACTAATATATAAATAAATAAGTAATCCCCATCCTCTATATTAAATAAAATAAGGAAGAGCTGAAACACAAACCCCAAGACAGATGAGAAGAATACTCCCAGTAGAGGCTGTTCCTAATGAGAGCGCACACAGTGCTTTGTAGAAGGGTAATATCCAGCAGCGTTGCACACCAGGCCCCACTGTGGCACACTAACATTCAGGGATGGACAACGCAGCGCTGCTCTGCTGCACCACGCCACTGCTTTGCTGGAATACACGGCTCCTATAGTCCTAAACTCAGAATCAGCAAAGAACTAAAGAACTGGTTTAAAATAAAGGAAGACAATCTAGTTGAAGAGGGAGAAGGAAGTGAATAGAAATAACGGACGGTTACTTTGGAGGAGTGGGAAGAATTGGAAAGTGAACTGCTTGATTTTCTTTTTAAATTTTTAAAAAATCAATTAATCAACTTATTCATTTGATTGAATGTATAAGCCGGACTCACTGCTTCGTGGCACACAGGGTACCTATGCCCGAACTCAGGGCCTTATGCTGGCCCGGCAAGCGCTTAGACTGGGGAGCTGTCTCCTCATCCCTGGAGAGCGAACTGCTTTTAATCTCTTTTCGGCTCCATTAGTGAGGGCTTTATCCCCAAGTAGGGTCCTAGAATCTAATTGCCTCTCTGGCTCCTCTTTTATCCTAACCTTGGATTTCTTCTGGCCATGTGACCTTTCTGTCTTTTGCTGAAGAGTAAGACTATAGGTAGGCACTTTAAGATGGATTGTTTAAGCTACAGCATTAAGTAGAGAGTAGTTTCAATTCTTAGGGTAATTGTGCTACCTAGCAACCTCCTGGTCCGGAGCTCTTTTGTCTTTATCTTCCTAATTGCTCAAATTTAGCTGTCATTGTCTTTCTAATTTCTTAAGCGTCTAGCTTCCTTTACCCTTCTAATTGCCTGAGTCTGCCTGCAGAGGTCAAAGCTGCCTTATTAATTTTTAGTAAAGCTCAGTGAGGCCTTCATCCTGCTTCCCCTCACTATGATGCTCCCTCTGCCTACAGATACAAAATACTTTTTATAAAATAATGCCACATCTTCATCTTAAAAGACCCATAAAAACTCTGGCAAGAAATAAAACATTTAAGGTTCTATACAAAAATGAAATGTATTCACTACAATTGAAAAAATGGTATCAAGAGGAATTTGATTAAAACAGAAAAGATGAAACTAAACAAAAAATACATATTCAACTCCAATCTTTAAGAAATAGTTTGTTTTGGTGACCATAGTTTTTTCCCACCTCATATACACCTTGTGATTCTGCATTGGATCAATATTACCTAAAGGACTACACTTGTAATCTTATTAACTAACTAGAAACCAATTTATAGCCACCTCCTCTCAAGGTTTTCCTATGTTGGGAAATACACTGTACATTTCTTGGACAGGTGATGCTGCCTCATGTTCCTTGGGCAGGGCTGCTGCCCTCACACCTCTAGGCAGGGTAATTGTCTTCCCTTCCTGGGGATGCCTGCTCTCTTGGTGATGGTCGTTGAGAACAGGTGTTGGGGTTCCCTTGTAGTAATACTTTCAAGACAGTTGATCACCCCTTTGAAGACTGTGACTCAGGTTATTTTCACCATGTCTCTTGGCTCCCCTCAAATTCAGTCACTACGGGAAATGGTTCTTTCTGCCCCCCAAAAGACACACCACTGGGGAGTATTTTTCATAATCTTGGCTCCTGAAGTCTCCAGGAGAATGCAAAACCCAAAAAGTTAATCTTTTATTGCCAGATCGTTTGGCCAGAATCTAAACCTGACACTGGCAACCAATGGCCTAAAGGGAGGACTTTTGACCCTTGGATCACTCAAGACCTAGACAGTTCATGTTATCAAACAGCAAATGGCCAGAAATCCTTAAAAGCCCTTATTGCTCTCAGAACACACCTTTCCCTCCTTGAGGCACATGGGGTGACCCAAATACTTTTGGCTTGTTCCACACTGCTAGCCCCTTACCTAATCCTCCTCAGGACCCTCTTGGTGATGTTCCTCCTCCTGCTTTTGCCCTGTCCTATACCCACAACCCACTCAGCCCCCTGACTCTCCTCTGATCAGTTAGTTCACCCAGCATCACCTCCCTCATATGTCTGTCACTTACCCTTCACCTTCTGGCATTCTCAACTCCTACCCATCCTCTGCTTCCTCCTCATCTGTCTCTCACCCTTCACCATCTAAGGTTTCCATCTCCTCTCCCTCTGCTCCCCCTTTGCCCTTCCCTCCAGCCCCTCCAGCCCCACACACACTGGACTTAGTCCCACACCACCCTCTCCCACCAACCTACAGCCAGCTTAAAGATCTATTTGTTATCCTCACCTTTTGTTTGCCCCCACCTACGCCTCCAACTCATTGGTCCCAAAAGCAGCCTTGTTGTCTTCTTCCTCCTAGATTCTCACTTTGGGACAAAGTATGTGATGTGGGAACAGCTGATGGCACATTCTTCCCTGGGCCATGCATCCCCTCCCTCTGCAATCTACCTGGGCACTCAAGCTGACAGGAGACAGCAGGTCACATAGTGTGTGTGTGTTGTGGGGGGGGGGACTCCCAGCACTGCTGCCACCCTACCGATCCTGCTCTTTTAGGTGAGCCTGCTGCTCAAAAATCATTTCACTGCTTGGCAAGTGACCTCTATTTATGGTGCAAGAAAGGGATTCTGAGTCCACGGCTTCCTGGGCCACCCCTAGCCTATGCTATAATGAGGGGGAAAAAAGTGTCTTTGTCTGGTTCCATTCTTGTCAGCCAGCCCCAGATACCTGCCACAAACTGCAAAAGTTAGAAGAATATGCAGGAATTAATTTGTTTTAGCTAAAAAAAATGCCCAAAAAGGGTTCCGAAAAAAAAAGAAGCAAAATGGAAATATAGACAGGCAAAGAGGAAGGTGGCGGTGGCAGCCTAGAGGAAGGAGGGCCAGTCAGGACCCAGGCACAGGTTGTCCTGCTCCCTGCATCCAGACCAGTGTGCCTATTGCAGAGCGGGAAGGGACATTCCAAGTGATGGTGTCCAAAGCTGCAGGAGAGAGAAAGGAAGCAAGTGTCTGTGAGGGAATCCAAGAAAGTTTCATGTTGATGAGGCTGTGGGTCTCTGCCTCTCAACCCCGGGGCATTAACTGTCAATGTAATGAGAAGCCTGTTAGACTTTGATAGATTCTGGTGTAGCTTTGTCAATAATTACCTAGCCAGTGGCCCCACCTGCACATCAGAGAGTGTTTAGTTTTCCAGACTTGAGTAGAAGGTGATCCCCCAGGTCTGTCAATTCATGAGCCTCCAGGAATCATGGAGTTAGTGGGACATGAGAAGCCAGTTTGTTTGAGACCATTCTCAGTGGCCCTAAAAGCTAAAAGGGGATGAAAGCCCACATTCAAAGACTGCTTGAGTCAGGTCTATTGAGGAAGTGTTAGTCCTGGAATATGCTCTTGCCAGGACCCAAGCCCAGGACAAATAAATGTTGTCCTGCCCAGGACTTGGGAGCTGTCAGTGCTATGGCTGTCATTCTCCACCCTGTTGTGTCTAATCCTCATACTATTCTTCCCACTCAAACTTCGTACACAGTATTAGACCTAAAAGACAAATATAGTAACTATAAATAAGAGGCTTTTATGTTTCTCAAATTCTTCTTATAAGAGGTCTCTGCTACTTGACCTTCAAAAAGCTCTGACTAGTCTTTTTATATTTACAAACTTAAAGACTTTGTAATTTAATTTTGCTATAATATACCTATAATATATTGGGGTGCACTCTGATTTTATAAACCGATTATCTTTTTTTTAAGTGTATTTGGTACAGGGTGTTTAGGGTCTCACTACATAGTTCAGACTCATAGTGATTCTCTTGTTTTCAGCCTCCCAAGAGCTGGGATTACAGGCACATGATACCACCCCCAGTCTCAGTGGCTATCTCAGCACACACTGGGGACAGGGCCTGGGATTCCCTGTCCCCCACATCTGCCTAAGCAGGTGCTTTAATCATCTGAGCTATTTGGCTAGCCTGTAAGTCAATTATCTTATGTGTGTTTTTATCTTTGTCCAATCTGCAAACAGCTGTTTTCTATGAGCTTAAATTTTTTTTCTTCTTTTTAGACTTTTAGATTTTTTTATTTATTATTATTTTTTAATGTTTTTAGTACATGGTCTATAGGGTATCACTATACAGATCAGACTCATAGTGATCCTCCTGTTTTCAGTCTCCCAAGCACTGGGATTGCAGACACACACCACCATGCCCTGTTTCAATGGCAGTCTCAGTGAGCCCCAGGGGCACAGCTGGCTCAGCACACCAGGGATTGAAACCCAATCCCTGCCTCTCCCTAAATAGTCTCTTTAATCCATTGAGCTATCTGGCTGGCCCAGATTTTTGGATTTTTGACGTGATTGGCTGTAATGTAATTTTAAAGTTTAAAGATAAATGTCATCCAAATTAAAGATATGCTTCCACCAAGACAATAGACTGGTCAAAATAATGTCATAATTCCTTTGATAAGTGTAATACCTGTTGCTCATATATTATAACTTGAGAGGCTCTCATTTGTTCATATTTAATATGTTAAGTATTGAGGCTTAAATTTCATGGGTCTTAAGTTAACTAAACAGAACCTTGGTGAAAAGAGACTGTTGGCTAGGACAATTGATAGGTTAAAAAAGCAGCTACCTAGAATAACATTAACTAGTTTTTATTCATTAATAAAGAGTCCCAATATCTCCATAGCCTTATAGGAGACATTCCAATAAATATTGAACAACATAGATTATTAACAATATGTTTACATTGGTAATTTTCCAAAAGTTAAGTTTTCAGATATAAGATAATAAGGATTTTGATTAAATGATGCTCTTGGTACAAAACTAAATTTAAAAATAAAATAATGACCGTTTGTTATTATTAGTATCTTGGTGTGTTAAATGTATTCAAATGTACAGTATACGAAAATATAAAGCTGAGATAGTTGATAGTAATATTTTCTTTCAGATTTGAACATATGCCTTTCTCTTATTCTCCAATCTTTATAATAAGAGGTTCGTATCAAGCCAACATGAGATTATCAATGAAATGATAATTTTCTAACAAAAACTTATGTGGTATGTATGCTGTGTATGTTCCATTACATTTAGAGATACTTAACCAAAATGGAAATTTTATTGTAACTGTTATGCTACACTACTCTGTATGATTATTGATGTCAAATTTTCGCTGTAAAACTGTAAAACTATTGTCTGTTAAAATTCTACAGGGATTTAACTACTAGACCATCCATAGTTGGTAAGAAATAACGGTTGTCTGGTTAAACTTTATACATCAAGGTGCTTAGTACTCAGATAAAATTTTAATAATTAAGTATATTTCTACCACTACAATATAATGTCATTAGCATTTTCTTGTAGATCTTCAACATCTGAGGTTTAGATACCAAAAATTTAAAAAAAAAATAGTTGGGTTAAGAGGATATTATACAAAACCACACACAGTCTTCTGTAACCATAGATATCAGGTCTCAAAAAGATTTCCCACAAAGCCACAGATTACCAAAACCTCCACAAAGTTACTCAGCATCTTCATAAAAATCCTGCTGAGTTTCTTTCTCTCCTCACAGATGCCTTAATCAAGGACACGAATGGTGATCATTGGTCCCCTGAGGTTGACCCTTGTTAACTTCCACTTCATTTCCAATCTGCTCCTGACATTCATGCCAAGCTTAAAAAGGCAGATCTCAGCTTTCAAACCCCACAGGGAGTCACACTTAAATCTTGCTTTCCATATCTTCAATAACAGACAAAAGATTAAAACATGACAATGACATCCTTCCTATACACAAATACCAGCTTTTGGTGCAGCGCTCAGGGCTTCCATAAAAGCAGGCCCTAGGCAAGGTGATGCTAAACTTAAACAGAATGGTGTAATGCAAGCCCCTCTTGGACCATGTTTCAAGTGTGGAAAAGAAGGATACTGGTCCTGACACTGCCTCAGTGTGTGTCTACCACTGGGACCTTGTCCCATCTGGAAGTTTCATGGTCCCTGAAAATGACT
>NW_004524823.1:2140732-2142178 GCF_000260255.1 Octodon degus
TCCTTTCCCTTGTCTCAACTAAGTCTAGTTTATTTTTATTTAACATTAAGGAACTTGAAGAAACTAAGAAGAAAATGAAGACTGTTTCAAACACATGTGAATCAAAACATTTATTAATCTGGAATTAGTTTAGGAATTTATCCACATGATAAATTTTTTTCTTTTTTTAAATGTATTTAGTACAGGTCTACAGGGTTCTCACCACACAGATTGGACTCATAGTGATCCTCCTGTTTTCAGCCTTCTAAGATCTGGGATTATAGACACATGCCACAATACCCAGTTTCAGTAGCCACCTCAGTGAGTCCAAGGGGCAAGGCCAGCACAGCACATAATGTCAGGGATCAAACCTTGGTCTCTGCGCCTGCCTAAGTAGGTGCTTTAGTCCACTGAGCTTTGTGGCCAGCCCAATAAATTTTCAAATGTATTGATCAACATGATAAAAAATACAACAAACAGGAATATTCCTGTGTTTATTAAATATATCATATTCTATCATATTTATAATGAAAAGATCTTATCAATTATAGAGTGCCAGGCCCAGATAACTTTACTGATAAACTCTAAAGGTAATTTAAGCAAGATGTTTAAGAAAATGTTGCAGAATACCTAAAAAGTTTTTTAAAAAAGATACTTTCCTAGTTTGATAATGTCAACATAATCTTGATAAGAAAAATAGATACAATCAATTTTTACCTCATTCATGGAAATAGATGGCTGACAAAAAAAAACTTAGCAAGTAGAAATTACCTAAATATAAAATAAAATATATGTAATTGTGTATATTACAGAAACAGATCAGTTTTAATGTATGACTGGAATCTTTTCATATTTAAATATTAAACTGAATTTATTTTTCATGATAACAAAATATAGAAAGAAAATTAATACATGCACACAAATGATTCAATATTCACTCAAGATAAGCCTTAGCAAAATAATTAATACAAATTTTTCTTATTCTGATGCAATATATTTACATAAAACTTAGCAACACATGCAGAGAGCTTTATTTGAAATTCGGAGCAAGACAAGAACCCTTGCTGCAGTCCATATGATTGCATACTTGTTGTGTACTTAACTGTGCAATAAGGCAAAGAAATATGTTAAGAGAATTAGAATAACTATTTATGATAACATATTACCTATGTTTATGAGAAAAGAACAGATACATTGTCAGAAAAATTAACTTTCAAGTTTAATTCCCAGATTTACCAAAATGTTGGATTGCTGTCAGTTCTTACAGAGTGAATTATATCCCTGCTCAAGATCACATTCTGGAGGCACAACCCCACAGTGTTGTGTTAGGCAGTGGGTTGTTGTTGTTTTATTTTTTTTTAATAGAGATGTCAGTGTTCTTACCCATCATGCATGACTGGAATCTTTGAATGAAAAATAATAGGCAGCAGAGTCTTAGTAGCAGACAGAAAGGACCACGAGAGGACA
>NW_004524823.1:2146608-2152771 GCF_000260255.1 Octodon degus
TAAACAGTAAAAGTGAAATAAGTAACCACTGAACCAAAAGACAAAGTAGTAATTTAAATAAACATAGTTTAGTGAAAGGAACTCAATCTGAAACACTTCTCACTGTATGATTCAATTATATGGAATTCCAAAAAAAGCTAAAATGTTGGGACAGTAGATGAGTAGTCTGAGGTAAGGGAATAAAAGATAAATAGTTGGAGTAAAAGAAATTTTAAATCAGTGAAAGTGTTCTGCACTAGATGGGAAAGGCACATAAATGACATTGTGCATGTCTTGGAGACTTTAGAATTATAAACATGGAGAAAAACCTTAGTGTATATTTTGCAGTTTACATAACAATAAAGTATTAGTTTTTTTAAAATTTTTTATTTTAGGGAAGTTTCCACAGGATGTTTAGGATCTCACTACTAGATCAGACTTGTAGTGATCCACCTTTGTCTAGCCTCCCAGGAGCTGGGATTATAGGAGCAGGCCACCATGCCCAGTCTCAATTGCTGCCTCAGCATGCCCCAGGGGGCGGGGATAGGGATGGAACCTTTGGTCCATGTGCTTGCTTGCAGGTGATTTAATCCTCTGAGCTACTTGGACAGCCCCTAATAATATATTAGTACTTGATTGTTATAAGAAATGTAGCTACAATAATGCAAAATGTTAATCATAGGAAAAGCTGGGAACAAGAGTACAGAGCTAATTTCAGAGTATTCTGTACAATTTTTATTTAATTCTTTCAAAGCTGAAATATTTTCTAATAAATAAACTTTCCTGATTAAGAAAAAAATAAGTCATTAAGACATTCTATTTTAGCAATGATGGAATGGTTGGTGCATGAATAAACTTTCAGTAGACAATTGTAAATTAAGGACAAAATATGTTGTAAAAGAAAGTTAAAAGTAAATTGACTACAGAGAAAAATGATAAGCTAAAAGTGGAGAGTTCTGGCATTTGAAAGAAAACATCTGTACAGAGAAGGCATGTGTTAATGTGACATCTGTCCTGAAATTACTTCTTTGTCCATGCAGCTCGTGATGGCCACGGAGCATACAGATATTTATCACCCTGCTGAATAGGAGATCTGAGTCTTGAGTTCAAATGAATTAGAATAGATAGAAGTGATGAAGGAAACTAACAAGTTTAAAAACTAAGAAATAATATACATGAGATAGCTAAGATAATGGTACCATCAGTTTCAATTAGTTAATTGACAGGAACACTTAGTGCTTATTTTATTTATTTATTTTTTATGTGTTTGGTACAGGGTCTCACTATGCAGATGGGACTCAGGATGCTCCTGTTTTCAGCCTCCCAAGTGCTGGCATTACAGGCGCGCACCACCACGCCCTTTCTTATTCACAGTCTCAGCATCCTCTGGGGTCAATCCCGGAGCAGGGCCGCCACTGCAGACCTGGGGATCGAGCCCCAGCCTCTGCGCTCTGCCTAGGCAGGTGCTGTAGTCCACTGAGCTATCTGGCCAGCTCTACTTAGTGCTCATATTGTTTGCTCAATTCCACATGCCTGTATCTGGTAATCTGAGAAACTACTTTGAAGATAACTATATGCAACATAACAACAGTTGTTAATTTCATATCATTTTGTTTTGAAATTCGGTATCATTTTTACTGTTTGTATTTTTGGTTTTTTTTTTTTTTTTTGTCTTCAAGATTAAAAAAAAAAAGAACCACAGAGAGGAACATTTAGAAATTAGATGAAAAATGTTCTTAAATCCATGATTGGCATCTCAATTTTGTGTAGAGGAGACTTCAAACAGGCCACATGGAGCCAGATGTGGTGGCTCATGCCTGTAATCCCAGCATTTGGGAGGCTGAGGCAGGAGGATTGCCATAAATTCAAGGCCAGTCTGGGCTACAGTTAGTTTAAGGGCAGCCTGAGCTATATAGCATGATGCTGTCTAAACAAGAAGAACAAAAAAGGCCAAATGGAAAACAATAATAGGTTATGTAAAGAAAAAATATAATTTCATTTTTATGCATACTTAGTAGATGCAGTTAGCAGATAAAGTCTTAAAAAAGTTTTAAGAGCTCTGTTAATATGACATGCTTCCCAGAAAGCTGCCCAAATGCCAGTACTATGAGCAAAGTCTATGTTCTAAGTATAAATTATTACACTGAGAAAGTGTATATAAACAAAATAAAACAAAACTTTTTTAGTATAAACTTCAAGTTTCTCCAAATTCAAGGTTTTTAGTCAATGATTCCACTTCTATGTAAAAGAAGAATTAATATTTTCAGTGAAAGGAACAGAATAAGAGTAGTTGGGTGCATTTTCCAAAATGTTCAACACACAATAAGCATTGCTAGAAGTGAAAAAGCAGGAAAATATTATTTAAATGCAAAAGCACAATAAAAAAATAATCATTGCTATGTCTAAGATGTTTGTTATTCAGACAGATAGTGAGGTTAAGTTCAGCTGCCTATGTTATAGGGCAATACTGACATTAAACTTCTCTTCTGGAGAGTTAACTTTTAAGTTTACAGACCAAAAATTAGAGAAAAAGAAGGGCTGCAAGGAAAGCCAACATTTTGGCCCGAGTCTTTCAAGGTCAGTGAGGACTCAGGACATAAGAGAACCTGTACTGAAATATCCTATAACTCAGTTTTGTCCCAAATTTTCTGATCAAGGAGATTATGGAGCCATAGAAGAAAATGATCAATGATGTAGAGTGTGCCTAAAGAGAGTCACATGGAGAGAAAACATTCTCTCAGGCTTTCACAGAGAGCACATTGGTCAAGCAATGGCCGTGACTCATCCACATGGCTGACACTGACAAAGGATCTACAAACTGTGGTACAGGGTTTCAGGACAAATCCTGAGGGTATTTTACTGGCCTTGTCAAATATAAAAGTTACACTTCTTGTTATATAGATCTTGCTTTATCTTGGTCTTAACCATCCAGCAGAAAAGTATAAAAACTTGGTATGAAAAGTAAAGTCATATTAATATACTGAGCTATAAAAGGCTCAAGTCAACAACTTCTGACAGTGCCAGTCTTATGGATAACCCACTACTATTATGGACTACTGGACTTTATTGGATTATTCTGCTGAAATCATGCACCTACAATATTTAAACGGCAATGGAATATCCATCTCTGACAAAGCTAAACAAAAAAAGAGGATAAAAATGAAGGACCATTTTGAATCTATCTATAGAAAATGGGCTAGATATATAGCTGCTTTCTCTTAATTCAATGAGAAGAAAGATTTGTATTTGTAGTATTTGGACAGGATTTCATTTCTGCATCTTGTACTATGAATAACTACTATGAAGAAGACAATATACAACATATTAATTATTGTAACTTTCCTACTAACCTGTTTTGAAACTGTCTCATTGCTATTTGTTTCTCAATAAAATTAATAGAAGTAATCATTCAAAAGCCCAGGGCATAATACCAAATAAAAATTAGCTCTAGGAAAAAATCACATGGAAACTGTAGAATTGAACAGTACACATCCTCAACCTAAAATTTTGCTGCATGAAATTAATATCAGATTACTCATTAGAAAAGAAATAGTGGTGACACCAAACATAGAAAAGAATAAAAACACCTTAACTGTAACATTATATTAATTTTCCTTCTTATTTTATTTTATCAGAGTCAGCTGGGTTAATTTAGGGATATATATTTGTTTTGCAATGTTTATTTCCCAATCAAATATAAAACCGATTTTAGAAAAAATGAAATATTTTGCATCAAACTATAATACATTAAATATATCATATATGTAGTGAAAAGCACAATTTTGGAACAATAATTAGAGTCTAAACCTAAATTCCTTTTTAATAATCCCTTTAAAAATCATTTTTAAAATCAGTAGACAGAGAGTAAATTATAACCAAAATAAGCACAAAGAGTGAAATCATTAAAATAAAGAAAACAATAAAGTATTTAATAATCTATAAGGAAAATTAGTGAAACTAAAACTTGTTTGATAAAATTTTACTAAAACTTATTTTTTTAATTTTTATTTTATTGTTTTTGGTGGAACCAGGGATTGAACTCAGGCCCTTGTGCTTGCCAGGGAAGCACTTATTGCACTGAGCCATCTCCCTTGCCCCAATTTTTCTTTTAAAACTTAACAAGATAAAAGAAAAAAATACAAAAGAAAAATGAATATTATTAATATCAGATCCCATAATCTGAGAAGTATAATTAAGGATTTTAAAAAATTAAACATTTTATGAACAACATAAATTTGGAGAGGTAGACTATCCAGTGAAACAAAAGAGGGTGCCTACTTCAATGAAATGGCAAAGTGACTTCACAAACTTTAGTTAATAAACTAGCAAACGTTATCCAGAGCCACTAGACAGGAGAGATAAATGAAAAGAATAAGAATGCGAAAGGAAGAAGTTAAACTATCATTATTCATAATAAACTATCATTATCCTGATAGAAGTTAAACTATCACAGATGACATGATACTCTACATGGAAGACTCATAAAGCTCCATGAAGAGACCCCTAGAATTCATAAACAAATTCAGTAGCATACCAGGATATGAAGTCAACACCCAAAAATCGATAGCGTTCCTATACAGAAACAACAAACTTGCTGAGAGAGAAATTAGAAAAAACACACAAAACCAAAAGTAAAATAAAATAAATAAAATAAAAAGAAAAGAGAAGCTTAGGGATTAATCTAACAAAGGAAGTACATGATTTATACAATAAAAATTACACTACCCTGAAAAAGAGATTGGAGAGGACCTCAGAAAATGGGAAGATATTCCTTGCTCTTGGATTTGATGATCCAACATTGTGAAAATGGCCATACTTTTAAAATGGTTATATAGATTGAACACAATCCCTATTAACATACCATGAGCATACCTCACAGATTTAGAGAAAACATTCCTAAAATTCATTTGGAATCAGATAAGACCTAGAATAGCAAAGGCAATGCTGTCCAACAGAGGCAAGTTAGGAAGCATTACAATTCCTTATTTGAAGTTATACTACAAAGCTGCAGTGATAAAATCCACAAGGTACCAGCAAAACCCAGAATTTAGGATCAATGGAAGAGATTAAAAGATGTAGACACAACTCAGCAACCTTATCTTTGACAAATTTGCCAAGCACATTCACTGGAAGAAAGATAGCCTCTTTAAAAAATGGTGCTGGAAAAACTGGCTTTTCACATGCCCAAAACTAAAATTAGATCCATGTCTATCACCATGCACTGAACTAAGGTAAAAATAAATTAAAGATCTAAATATTAAAAGAGAAATGAAAATACATGAACTTTAGAATTAAAATTTTGATCATCTTCAGAAGATGTGTTTTAGTTTATTTTTGTGTAGAACTGAATTATGTACTCATGCATACTGTCAGAAATGACAAAGAAGTGGGAAAAGAAGTGGGAAACGAGAGTGAGATCCCAGAATAACTATTTCCAGTTGGGTATATAATTTATCCGGGATTTCTTCAAAGAAATTGGAAATATATGCTTACCATAAACTTGTTATACTAAAAATTGATATATAAAAATAATTGTACTATTATATGCCAGCACTAAGAAATACGATTCATAAAGAATGCCATTTACATTAGCATTAAAATATCACATGCCCAGTAAATCATTTACCAAAACTTGCATAAGACCTCTGTTTTAGAATCTATAAAATATTACTGAAAGACATCAAAGATATAAATATTAAAAGGAAACATGACCATTAATTATGAAAGCCAATATTTTCAATGTATAAATTCTCTTATATTGATTTATATATTAAGTTCAATTTTAATCAAATTTTCAGAAGGTAATTTTTTAACAATTGGCAGTATTCTTTTTAAATTAATGTAGACACACAAAAGACCTTGACTAGTAAGACAATAAATATCAAACATAAACATAACTGGTGTAATACCCTAACAGATATTAAGACTTAATTTACAAAGGTACATGTAGGAAATAAAGCAAGGCATACAGTAGCCGAACAATGCTATACAGAGAAACCGGAAACATAGACTCCAGAAAGATCTCCACCTGCAGGCACCCTATTCATGACAAGAGTGACTGTTTTGAAATGGTAAAGGATGTTTTTTTAAAGAAGTAGTAGCTCCTGGGTAAATTGTATATCCAGCTAGAAATAAAGTTATTCTGGGATCCCACTGTCATCATAGAGATACAGTTCCACAAGGA